>NC_092149.1:67125376-67317876 GCF_045791955.1 Oncorhynchus clarkii lewisi
CTGTACACCTGGCGACTGTGTTAGCGTGCACTGCGCCCGGCCCGCCACAGGAGTCGCTAGTGCACAATGGGACAAGGACATCCCTAACCCGGACAACACTGGGCCAATAGTGCGCCGTCCCATGGGTCTCCCGGTCACGGCCAGCTGTGACAGAGTCTGGACTTGAACCCAGAATCTCTAGTGGCACAGCTAGCACTTCGATGCAGTGCCTTCGACCACTGCGCCACTTGGGAGGCCCTTGCAGGTTGTTTTCTTGTGGTTTGAAACAACTTTAGCTGGATTTTCCCCATTGGATTTGAGAATCCCCAGTTCTAGCCTCACAGAGGTACATGTGTGAGTCAGTATGACACCCCTGCCCTTTAAGGGGCCCTTCCCTTCTTCTGTCCTGGAGTCAGGAAGTGTCTTCTACCTCTCACAGAGGCTCACAGCAACAGATGCACTTCTTGGAACTTCAAGGCCTATCGTGCAGTCACAAACCCACAGGTTCACACAGACACTCGCTCAAACACACACACAGATGCACACAGACATGCATAAACACTCACATGCACACTGACACACACTGACACACACACACCCGGTCACATCTGCTCCTGCTACGCCCTCTGGTGTTCATCCGGTGTCTTCTTAACCTGCAGTTACTCCCCCAGTACACTCTCTCTCGCTCTGTGTGTGTGTGTGTGGAGACGGGTGTGCTGGAGTCAGAGCAAATCCCTTCCCAGCTGCAACTCGTTCCAAAATCAAGACCTCTACAAATACTTTGTCCTGCCACTTCCACTCTGCCAGATCGTAATCTCTGCTCAGTCAGTTATTATTCTAGCCATTTATGATTACTCAAGATCCTGTTACTCTGCTGTGCCTGTTTCCCTGCCTGACACCGTTTATCCTCTCATTGCAGTTACTGCTCTGTCTCTGTCTCCTGTTCCACATCTCACCACCCAACTACCTTGCTCTGGATTTTACTCACCACCTCTACCTTGGATTCCCTTCAGGATCTGTTTACCCTGTTCTACTCAGCCAACTCCACCTGTCTCCACATCTGTTTTTTCTGCAACACATCCGAGCTTCCCCGGATCTGCACTCCATATCTCTCTGTGTAACAATAAATGTTTTGGTTCATTCATCCCTATTTCCTCATCTGAGTCTGCTCTTGGGTTCCCCGGTGTCGCTCTGCTTAACAGTACGATCTGTCCAAGTGATGAATCCAGCAGACTCCACTAGTCTTCACCAAATTCTTGTTGGTCAAGGCACCCTTCTTGAGCAACATGACCAAGCCCTGAAAACTCTGCTGGAGAACATCAAGGAGTTTTCACACAGCCTGTCTGACCTACAGGTCCGAACCTCCACCCAGAGTTCACAACCAGTCTCAAGTCCCTCTTCTGCACCCCGGGAGCCTTTTGTTCCGACTCCTGAGCGCTATGATGGTAATCTTGGCGCTTGCAGAGCCTTTCTTTTCAATGTTCACTAGTATTTGAGCAACAGCCCTACTCTTATTCTAGTGAATGAGACAATATGTATTTTTTGATTGGCTGCCTTCTGGGAGCAGCGCTTTCCTGGGCGACTGCGGTGAGGGAGAGACAGTCACCTATCTGCTTCTCCTACGGTGATTTCACAGATGAGATGAGGAAGGTCTTCGACCACTCGGTTTGTGGAAAGGATGGCGCTAACCAAGCTCCATCCTTGTGCCTTCTTGTCCCGCAAGCTCTCCCCTGCAGAGAGAAATTTTGACATAGGTAACCAGGAACTTCTGGCTGTTAAGTTGGCTCTTGAGGAGTGGCATCACTGGTTAGTTGGTACGGTTCTTCCCTTCATTGTGTGGACGGATCACAAAAATCTAGCCTACATCCAGACAGCCAAACGTCTGAACTCTTGGCAAGCCAGGTGGGCATTTTTTTTTGGAAGATTCAACTTTACACTCACTTATCACCCCAAATCTAAGAATACCAACCCTGACGCCCTCTCCCATCAGTTCACCGCTGACTACACAGGTTCCCGAGCCAGAAACCATTATGCCTTCCTACTGCATCGTTGCTGCTGTCTTCTGGGAGATTGAGTCCCGTGTTCGTCAGGCTCAGCTGAACCAGCCTGATCCTAGAAAGGGTCCTTGTAAGGCTATGTTTGTGCCAGATTCAGTTCGTTCTGATGTTCTTCAATGGGCCCATTCTACTCACCTCACCTGTCACCCTGGCATAAACCGGACTGTCGCCTTTCTGCGTCAGGGATTTTGGTGGCCCACCTTGGAGAAAGATGCTTGGGAATTAATCTCAGCCTGCTTGTGTCTGTGCCCAGAACAAAACCTCCACCAAACCTACATCTGGTCTGCTTTGCCCTCTTCCCATACCCAGTCGCCCCTGGTCACATATAGCTCTGGACTTTGTCAATGGCCTTCCCCCATCGAATGGTAACTGATGTTGACCGATTCTCCAAAGCTGCTCACTTCATTCCCCTCTCCAAGCTTCCATCCTCCCGGGAAACTGCGGACCTGCTGGTATTCCATGTTTTGCGGCTGCATGGCATTCCTATTGACATTGTTTCTGACAGAGGACCCCAGTTTACATCCCAAGTATGGAGAGCCCTTTACACAGCTCTGGGTATTAATGTTAGCCTTTTGTCTGGATATCACCCCCAGACCAACAGCCAGAACGAGCAGGCCAACCAGGAGTTGGAAACTGCCCTACGCTGTGTGACTTTGGCTAACCCTTCCTCCTGGAGTGCTCAGCTACCCTAGGTGGAATATGCCCACAACACCCTCATCAGGTATGTCACCCTTTGAGTGTGCTCTGGGTTACCAACCTCCCTTGTTCCCTGCCCAAGAGGTCGATGTAGCGGTGTCCTCAGTCCAGGACCACATGTGCCGTTGTCATTGCACCTGGAGGAGGGCCCGGGCTACTCTTCTTCGTGCCTCCGCCAGAAACCAATCCCAAGCTAACTGTTGTTGTGCTTCAGCCCCAGTCTACACTCCAGGCCAAAGGGTATGGCTTTCATCTAAGGACTTGCCCTTGAAAGTCGTTTCCAAAAAACTAGCTCCCCGTTTCATTGGCCCCATTGAGATTGTTTGTGTCATAAACCCCTCTGCGATGCACCCAGCTCTCTCAATTTACCCCACCTTCCATGTGTCCTTAATTAAACCAGTCTGCTCCAGTCCCCTGTCCCCTCCTGCAGCTGCTCCTCCACCCCCTCGGCTCATCGACAACCATCCTGCCTACGCTGACCTCCGGCTTTTGGATGTGCGCCGTTGGGATTCCGGTTGCCAGTATCTGGTGTACTGGGAGGGATATGGGCCTGAGGAGCGCTGCCGAGTACCCCGTCGTCACATTCTGGATCCCTTGTACAGGATTTTCATACCTCACACCCAGACAAGCCGGGTCGTGCACCAGGTGGTGCCCGTGGGGGGGGGGGGTACTGTCACATCTGCTCCTGCTACACCCTCTGGTGTTCATCCGGTGTTTTCTTAACCTGCAGTTACTCCCCCAGTACACACTTCTCTGTCTCGGTCTCTCTGTGTGGAGAAGGGTGTGCTGGAGTCAGAGCAAATCCCTTCCAGCTGCAACTCGTTCCATAATCAAGACCTCTACAAATACTCAGTCCTGCCACTTCCACACTGCCAGATCGTAATCTCTGCGCAGTCCGTTATTATTCTAGCCATTTATGATTACTCAAGATCCTGTTACTCTGCTGTGCCTGTTTCCCTGCCTGACACCGTTTATCCTCTCATTGCAGTTACTGCTCTGTCTCTGTCTCCTGCTCCACATCTCACCACCCAACTACCTTGCTCTGGATTTTACTCACCACCACTACCTTGGATTCCCCTCAGGATCTGTTTACCCTGTTCTACTCAGCCAACTCCACCTCAGTCTCCACATCTGTTTTTTCTGCAACACATCCGAGCTTCCCCGGATCTGCACTCCATATCTCTCTGTGTAACAATAAATGTATTGGTTCATTCATCCCTATTTCCTCATCTGAGTCTGCTCTTGGGTTCCCCGGTGTCGCTCCGCTTAACACACACACACTGTGGTAAGTACTTGGGTGGGGGGGAAATGCAACCACCAATTTTCCCTTATTCTCTTCTCTCATTTTGGTTTGATTTTACATAGCATTGCTGTCCTCAAGGAAAAAAGTCCAACCTAAATGTTATAAAAACCAACACAAACAATTTCAACCAACCACAGATAAGATACTACACAAATACATTGAAACCACTATACTATGTAACACCACCAGAAAAGAGAGTGACATATTGATTGATCTGTGCCAATGTATCCCTCCCTATCCGTCTGACACAGAGCGGAAAAGTTTGCATACCTGAAGTTTAGTTCTGGTTCCACGCCTTATCCGAACAGCTTGAAGTCCATGTCACATTCCTTTTCTATTAAACAGGCTTCTCCATGTACTTTGTCTAGTAAACGACTGTAAAAACACCATCTTCAATTTTAACCTAAAGGCTATATTGAAGAAAATACATTTAAAACGCATCAGACATGCTCAAAAACACTGTTTTCCCAAACAGAAGTTCTTCTGTAGTCTGGGAGTGTTTCTGGGCTGAATGTGTAACAATTTCCTCTGGATCTTAAGAAACCTTTCTGCTCAAAAGCAAAGAATGCAGCGTTGTGCAACATGGCAGGGAGGGACTTGGAATCTGGCATGATTCCACCAAGAAGGGGAGACACCCACCTATCTGTGTGTTATTTGTTATATTGCTATTATAAAACTATAGGCACGTAGAGGGAGGGAGAGAGAACAATAGACAGAAAGCAGGGTAAATCTCATTCCTTTCCTTCTTGCTGTAGAAAATTACCTCCAACTGTTAACCACAGCATGACTCAAGTCAGAATCTTTTGTGATTGACTTCACACAGAGAATATATTGAGTGTCAGTCTAATCACCTTGTAATGTATCACCATCTAGTGGCATCTTAGCAAAGGTGTATATATAATAAACTGAGTGGTTCAAGCCCTGAATGCTGACAGCCATGGTATATCAGACCGTATACCATGGGTATGACAAAACATGTATTTTTACTGCTGTAATTATGTTGGTAACCAGTTTATAATAGCAATAAGGCACCTCTGGGGTTTGTGATATATGGCCAATATACCACGGCTAAGGGCTGTGTCCAGGCACTCCGCGTTGTGTTGTGCTAAAGAACAGCCCTTAGCCGTGGTATATTGGTCATATACCACACCCCCTCTGGCCTTATTGCTTAACCATAACATGGTTGAAGGGGTCTCATTTCATTCCACCAAAAATAATAATAAAAAAATAATTATTGTCATATGTAGGCCTATATGCTAAAATATAATTTTGTGATACTTCTTACTACCTTGGAATCCCTGTGTGACTGTTGCTGTTGTGGTTCACGGGTCACTGATGAACAGGAGTGAATGCTCTTATAGCCTACCAGAACCTTCTGTCGTTGTCACCTCAGCTCCTTATTCTTTATCAGAAATGGATCACATTCATATAAAAATGAAATATTTTATTTTTGATTTTCATTCAAAAATATGTTTAATAACAATAATACATTGTATACATTCTGTTTAAAGTAAGTCAACTTTTGTATACACTGTGTAACAAAACAACAGAAAAATAGCCATCGAGATCACTTGAGAGGTGTTTATGTGGAGCTAAAAGTAGAGCTAAAAGTGCTGTTCTGTCGAGCCAGGAAGTAGTCAGCCTTTCCTCTGGGTTTTAGGAGGAGGTAAAGGAAGACTGAGACCACAGTCAGGAAACAAACAGACCCTGCTACACCCACCATCAGCCATGTGGACCTGGGGTCTGAGAAAGGGAGAGAGCGAGTGAAACACACATTTCATGGCTTGCTTTGAGTTTCAATCACATAATCAATGGTACATTTAAGAAATAA
Source organism: Oncorhynchus clarkii lewisi (assembly GCF_045791955.1). Taxonomy (NCBI): domain Eukaryota; kingdom Metazoa; phylum Chordata; class Actinopteri; order Salmoniformes; family Salmonidae; genus Oncorhynchus; species Oncorhynchus clarkii. The sequence goes on from NC_092149.1 coordinate 67,131,243, forward strand.
GGCCTGAGGAGGTGTGGAATATGGCCAATATACCATGGCTAAGGGCTGTTCTTATACACAACGCAACGCGGAGTGCATGGATACAGCCATTAGCCGTGCATGGCGTATTGTCCATATACCACAAACTCCTGAGGTGCCTTATTGCTATTATAAACTGGTTACCAATGTAATTAGAGCAGTAAACAAGTAATTTTGTGTCAAACCTGTGGTATATTGTCTGATATACCACATGCTTTCAGCCAATCAACATCCAGGACCCAAATTGCCTGGTTAAAATTATCAATATGTACAGGTCTAGTGCATGTATCATATGTTAGTTGAGATGGGCCTACCTTCGACTCTGAACTGTGCAATGACCTCCTGTCTTCCTCCCTGGTTTTGAGTGACACACTTCAGCTCTGCCCTTGTATCCTCATCACACAGCTCAATGATGTACAGATTCACCTCAACATAACAACCCCCAGCCACTGTGGTTACCCTGGTAACAAAGCAATAATCTTCATTGAGCTTACTTGCACATTATATGTGTACACAATTAAAGAGACACATGCAATATGTATTACCTCCTCTGACTCATCAGAGCTCGTCCACCAAGGTTGGACGAATCCAATGAATGGCCGTCCACCAACCATGTGACCATTGTGGCGTCCGCTGATTGGCTCCCTGTGAAAACCTGGCAGGATATCTCCAAAACAGAGCCTGGATGTGGTTAGATAGAGGTGGTACAGTTAGAATACTGATGCAAGCCAAAATCAAAACATAGGTTTTCAAGTTAAACAGAGTATGCATATGTGATTCACCCACCCAATGGACTTTCAAAGATTGTTCCATTGGCAGGAGACACAATCTTGGGGGACACAACTGCTGGGGCTAAAAAAGGAAAGAAACAGGCATTAGACAAAGCCAGGACCAAGACTACTACACTAGCCTAAGCATAAGTACACAATCAACAACATAAAGTGATACACGCTAAGTAAGCAATTTATGCTTTTGAAGAGGTGAATTGGTCAAAAATAGAAAGTACTGTTATTGACATTTCTTTTCTGAGCTGCATAACGATAGATCCACTCACATTCCACAGTGCTGAGACCAGGGTTAGGGGTTAGGGTTGTGTCTGGGTCAAAGATGGGCCTGGTGGTCTGAATGTAGGGAACTGGGTCAGGCACTGGAGAGAGAGGTCCACAGAACACACCACCATTACAACACATAGTAGACCAATACAGCCGCACATAAGTCAAGAGCATCATAACTGTCAAAATGGTGGATTAAAAATATTGAGCAAATGATGGGACAACTATGGAGAGGTATTCACAGGATTCAGTCAGTGGGTTCTCAGATAAAGCCATAAAACTGTTGTCGTGCTATGGTATTCCACCTTTTACATTGAGGTTAATGGTCCTGCTGACTGTGTACTGGAGGTTGTTGACGTGGACTCTAAGCTGACAGGTGTAGAGGCCCTGGTCTGCTGGCCTCACGTCTGAGATGAGGATCACATCTTGTCTCTGTCTTTGGTAGCGACCACTGCCAACAGGAAGCACTGTCGGGCTGGAGTCCTATGTGAATGGAAACAGTTGAGTGAGGAAAACTCCAGACATGCTTTAGGTAGATGGTTCATAGCTAGACGCACAAACGACAAAACAAACCCTAAATGAAGTCTGCAATAAAGGTAGCCTATTGTTTGCACACACCTTATACCACTCTATTTCGTCAGTCCTGTTGAAGTCCTTTAAATGAGGACATCTGATTGACAATTTTTTTCCCACGGGTGTAGAGATGGGATAAGACAACTTCTCAATATCAGTTTGCTTGGTCTCATAAACTTGTAGAGTGAAGCTTCCAATTACACATAATGTGTCATTTCTGAAAATGACAGAAGAAAAAGCAATACATATTAAGCACTGATACCACAGGATATAACCTGTGCTTAGGATATGTTAGATATTCCATGACATTGTCCATGTCAAAATATAATAAAGTGTTCAACTGACAGACATCAATATACGACAGGTAGACATATTTACATACTGTACATACTACTGTTAAAGTAAGGAACTAAAGGGAAAGCCTTATGCAAATGGCTGTGATGATTTATCTACCTGTAGATGCAGGAGTACGCTCCGGAGTCAGAAGTTCGAGCTGGGAGGAGCCACAGCTGTCGCTCACGCTGCAGGACCCGCCCCTCTTTCCCCTCGTCAGGGTCAATGCCCTCCGTCCCATTTCCCTTGGCGATGACATAGGTGTAACCCGCCTTGGCCTGGGAGAATCGTCTGTAGAGGACCCTGTCAAACACAACGCAGCTTAGGACCACCGCTTCACCCTGCACACGGAACACCTCCGGCTCTGGAGACACCCTGAAACAGCCATCTGGGGAAACACATCAGTTACCATCAATAAATGTATACATACAGTGCCTTCGGAAAGTATTCAGACCCAATGACTTTTTCCGGTTTCTTTGCAATTTCTCGCATGGAATAGCCTTAATTTCTCAGAACAAGATTAGACTGACAAGATTCAGAAGAAAGTCCTTTGTTTCTGGCCATTTTGAGCCTGTAATCGAACCCACAAATACTGATGCTACACATACTCAACTAGTCTAAAGAAGGCCAGTTTTATTGCTTGTTTAATCAAGACAACAATTTTCAGCTGTGCTAACAAAATTGCAAGGGTTTTCTAATGATCAATTAGCCTTTTAAAATGAAAAACTTGGATTAGCTAACACAACGTGCCATTAGAACACAGGAGTGATGCTTGCTGATAATGGGCCTCTGTATGCCTATATAGATATTCAATTTTTTTTTTTATCAGCCGTTTCCAGCTACAATAGTCACTTACAACATTAACAATGTCTACACTGTATTTCTGATCAATTCGATGTTATTTTAATGGACAAAAAAATGTGCTTTCCTTTCAAAAACAAGGACATTTCTAAGTGAACCCAAACTTTTGAACGGTAGTATTTTTTTTTAAAAAGAAAAAAGAAATCCCTTATTTACATAAGTATTCAGACCCTTTTCTATGAGACTCGAAACTGAGCTCATGTGCATTTTGTTTCCATTGATCATCCTTGAGATGTTTCTACAACTTCATTGGAGTTCATCTGTGGTAAATTCAATTAAATTGACATTATTTGGAAAGGCACACACTATATAAGGTCCCACAGATGACAGTGCATATCAGAGCAAAAACCAAGCTATGAGGTCGAAGGAATTGTCCGTAGAGCTCCGAGACAGGATTGTGTCGAGGCACAGATCTGGGGAAGGGTACCAAAACATTTCTGCAGCATTGAAGGTCACCAAGAACACAGTGGCCTCCATCATTCTTAAATTGAAGAAGTTTGGAACCACCAACACTCTTCCAAGTCATGACAGCCCGCTTGGAGTTTGCCAAAAGGCACCTAAAGACTTTCAGACCATGAGAAACAAGATTCTCTGGTCTGATGAAACCAAGATTTTGGCCAAAATGCCAAGCGTCACATCTGGAGGAAACCTGGCATCATCCCTACGGCGCAGCATGGTGGTGGCAGCATCACGCATTGGGGATTTTTTTCAGCAGCAGGGACTGGAAGACTAGTCAGGATCGAGACAAAGATCAACGGAGCAAAGTACAGACAGATCCTTGAAAACCTGAACGCTCAGAACCTCAGATTAGGGGCGAAGGTTCACCTTCCAACAGGACAAGCACACAGCCAAGACAACGCAGGAGAGGCTTCGGGACAAGTCTCTGAATGTCCTTGAGTGGCCCAGCCAGAGCCCGGACTTGAACCCGATCGAACATCTCTGGAGAGACTTGAAAATAGCTGTGCAGCAACCCTCCCCATCCAACCTCACAGAGCTTGAGGTGAACTGCAGAGAATGGGACAAACTCCCCAAATACAGGTGTGCCAAGCTTGTAGCGTCATACCCAAGAAGACTCACGACTGTAATCACTGCCAAAAGTGCTTCCACAAAGTACTGAGTAAAGGGTCTGAATACTTATGTAAATGTAACATTTCCGTTTAAAATTAGCAAACATTTCTAAAAACCTGTTTTTGATTTGTCATTATGGGGTAATGTGTGTAGATTGATAAAAAAAAATGTCTCATACATTTTAGAATAAGGCTGTAACCTAACATAATTTGGAAAAGGTCAAGGGGTCTGAATACTTTTCCGGAGGCACTGTACATTCTTAGGAATAAGTCATAGACCAGTCACATTCATATATAGATGCAAATGTACGAGAGAGGGAGAGAGAGAGAGAGAAAGAGAGAGAGAAAGAGAGACAGATACACACACACACACTTACCTATCATAGGTAGCGGAGGTAGTCGTAGTCCACAGGCAGAGCGAGCGATGAACAATGCCAAGAGCAGATTGAGGATAACCATGGCATACTGGAGGAATAAGAACATATGTGTAGACCTTGCATCCAGAGTGTTGTTATAATCACATGCTAAATTTGTAATGTTGGAGTGTGTCTGTGAGATCAGGAGAGACACTTTTCACTTGTCTTAAAAATGTAATGTGACATAAAATCCTTTTTGACACACCCACACAGACAGAAGTCGCTGACAAAGGGGTAGCTCTGACGAAAAACAGAACTCCGAGGGTGAAACCCGATATCTATCTATACTGCTGGAAGTTATTAAAAAAAAGTGTGTTGTCAAAGTTTCAGTTCAGTAAATGATATAATAGCAAATGTTCAGCAGGAATGTGATTTGATATAATTCTGAAGTCAGCTGATCTAGTAGAAGAGTACCTGCTCTCTGCTTCTCATGGAGAGACTAATAATATCAGTAATATACATTTATTCTAGAGCTGCACCCAGGTAGACATGGTCTAATATAAATACACAGTGTACAAAATATTACAAACACCTTCATATTCAGTTTGCCTTTAGAACAGTCTCAATTCGTCGGGGCATGGACTCTACAAGTTGTCGAAAGCATTCTGCAGGGATGCTGGCCCATGTTGACTCCAATGCTTCCCACAGTTGTGTCAATATATCTTTCATCTTGCACATTCACCCTCTGAATGCCACACATTAACAATACGTCTCCAGGCTTAAAAATCATTATTTAACCTGTCTCCTCCCCTTCATCTACATGGATTGAAGTGGATTTAACAAGTGACATCAATAAAGGATCATAGCTTTCACCTGGATTCACCTGGTCAGTATATTTAATGTTTTGTACATTCAGTGTATATTGTAATGTAAAAATATTGAATATAGTGAGACAAGTCTTAACAGCAAATATCTAACTACACTAATAAAAACAACAGCAGAACAAACTAAAAGTTGAAATCAATATAGTATTGATGTATAGCATTGACAAAAGACAATTAAATATCTACCTACTATTCCCTTTTCTAAAATTCCTCAGGTGTTCTTTATTCTAAAGTTCCTAAAGTTGTCTTTATTCTAAAGTTCCTAAAGTTGTCTTTATTCTAAAGTTCCTAAAGTGTTCTTTATTCTAAAGTTCCTAAAGTTGTCTTTATTCTAAAGTTCCTAAGGTGTTCCTTATTCTAAAGTTCCTAAAGTGTTCCTTATTCTAAAGTTCCTAAAGTTTTCTTTATTCTACAGTTCCTAAGGTGTTCCTTATTCTAAAGTTCCTAAAGTGTTCTTTATTCTAAAGTTCCTAAAGTTGTCTTTATTCTAAAGTTCCTAAAGTTGTCTTTATTCTAAAGTTCCTAAAGTTTTCTTTATTCTACAGTTCCTAAGGTGTTCCTTATTCTACAGTTCCTAAGGTGTTCCTTATTCTACAGTTCCTAAGGTGTTCCTTATTCTAAAGTTCCTAAAGTGTTCCTTATTCTAAAGTTCCTAAAGTTGTCTTTATTCTAAAGTTCCTAAAGTTGTCTTTATTCTAAAGTTCCTAAGGTGTTCCTTATTCTAAAGTTCCTAAAGTGTTCTTTATTCTAAAGTTCCTAAAGTGTTCTTTATTCTAAAGTTCCTAAAGTGTTCCTTATTCTAAAGTTCCTAAAGTTGTCTTTATTCTAAAGTTCCTAAAGTGTTCTTTATTCTAAAGTTCCTAAGGTGTTCTTTATTCTAAAGTTCCTAAGGTGTTCCTTATTCTAAAGTTCCTAGTGTTCTTTATTCTAAAGTTCCTAAGGTGTTCCTTATTCTAAAGTTCCTAATGTTGTCTTTATTCTAAAGTTCCTAAGGTGTTCCTTATTCTAAAGTTCCTAAAGTTCTTTATTTTAAAGATCCTAAAGTTGTCTTTATTCTAAAGTTCCTAAGGTGTTCCTTATTCTAAAGTTCCTAAAGTTCTTTATTTTAAAGATCCTAAAGTGTTCTTTATTCTAAAGTTCCTAAAGTGTTCTTTATTCTAAAGTTCCTAAAGTGTTCTTTATTCTAAAGTTCCTAAAGTTTTCCTTATTCTAAAGTTCCTAAGGTGTTCCTTATTCTAAAGCGCTAACCCCAGCTTGCTCTATGTATTTCACACAGTTTCCACTACTGAATTGAATCAGTACTCACGTTTGCCCAGGTGACCATGATGGTGACAGTGATGAGGTAGTGACAGTGGCTCTGTTCCAGTAAATCCACACCACCAGAGTTAAGAAGACACAGTGGACCTCTGAGTGTGACATGTTCCTTCTTATACATATGTGACTGTCAGTCAAGACAAGCCGCTTCCGGGAAACTCTAATTCTTAAGATTTCCCTCCCAGCGTAGAAATTTCTGACGTTTCCCAATAAAATGGACAGCTCAGCTCATGATGAAGACATCTCACCACTTCCAAAACAAAAAACCCACACACACACTAACACACATGAGTACAAACATACACAAAGACAATAAGGTATGTTTGGCTTGTACTGTACAAATGTACTCGTATATATTTTCCCAACTTAACCCAATATTGGTTGACCTCAGTTTGATTAACTGCTTTGTAGTAGTAGACAGACATCGGGTATAACTGTTTACATCTGTTATTTTCCTCTTCCCTTAGACATCTTCTGTTTAAACATGTTTGCTTTATGAGAACACAGGCATGTTATACTGTCACACTGAGGAAATAAACAGCAGATTATGCAATCCAGTTCACTCACAAACTGCAAAGATTCAATGATATTCAAGACAGAAGGGATGAAAAGCAGTTGTGTCTGTCTGTGTGGATTGCTGTAATTGTAACTGAACTCCCATAGCTGTGGTGTGTGTGTGTCCGTGTGCATGAGTATGTGTGCAGCCATGTACATGTCCACCATGTGACTAAACTGTTTGTTTTCTTGGTGTTGGGTGTCATATGACCATCAAATTCCCCAGTATACTTACCAGGTGAGTGACAGCACGTATAGTTAGGCGTCTGACTCACTGCATGTCTCAATTCTGTAGTAATAAGCATTCCATTAACCAAGATTAGACTCATATTAGTCACCATGTTGGAAGATGGTAGCCGTCGCCACTGTGCTGATACTAAATGCCAACTAACTCTGCTCTATCTGCTCTAACAAATATTTGTTAACAATGGGGAGTGATGCATCATCTCTAGGGACGGCAGTAGGGTTCAGTGACTTGTATCGACCGTTGACTAAGCGTCATTGCATGTTTTGGGAACTCTCCAACTAGATTGGTTTTGATACGACTCGGCAACATTAACACTGAATCCTATTGAAGAGCAGGGGCTGATATCCCAGAAGCCGTGATGTCATAGATCAAGTCTATTTATTCCTATTCATGGAGGTCACCGGGTGCAGTTGGAGAAAATAGAGAGGGAATAATATATGAAAGAAAGAGGATGACGATGTGTCTCCAGACATAATGGTTTTTCTGAAACAGACAAAGCTACCTTACATAAGTCAAAGTTAAGTTACATTTTCTGTTAAGAAACATGACATTATCGTGACTTCTCCTTTCCATCTGAGCTTTCACACCCACACACCAATCCAGATTCATGTCTACCACCTACACACTCGCCTCAAACAAACCTTAAGAGATACACCGTTACACAATACTTATAACATAGATACTGTATATTAGAGAACAGCTACAGACCTTCATGACACTGGCTCTACCATCCCTAGTACCAAATCTATAAGTGCAGGTCTGGTATATTCCACCCAATTCCTTGCAGAAGTTATGGACAGATTAGTAAACACATAGAATTTATTTACGTGAACAAGGCCATCATAATATAAATAGACAAACAGTGAGCTGCCCCGGTCAATTGTAAGTGCTGTTATTGTGAAGTGGAAACATCTAGGAGCAACAACGGATCAGCCGCAATGGTAGGCCACACAAGCGCACAGAACGGGACCTCTGAGTGCTGAGGTGCGTAAAAATTGTCTGTCCTCGGTTGCAACACTCACTACCGAGTTCCAAACTGCCTCTGGAAGCAACGTCAGCAGAAGAACTGTTCGTCGGGAGCTTCATGAAATGCGTTTCCATGGCAGAGCAGCCGTACACAAGCCTAAGATCACCATGCGCAATGCCAAGTGTTGGCTGGAGTGGTGTAAAGCTTGCAGCCATTGAACTCTGGAGCAGTGGAAACATGTTCTCTGGAGTGATGAATCACGCTTCAAATCAAATCACATTTTATTGGTCACATACACATGTTTAGTAGATGTTATTGCGGGTGTAGTGAAATGCACCATCTGGCAGTCCGACGGACAAATCTGAGTTTGGCGAACGCTACCTGCCCCAATGCACAGTGCTAACTGTAAAGTTTGGTGGACAAGGAATAATGTTCTGGGGCTGTTTTTCATGGTTCGAGCTAGGCCCCTTAGTTCCAGTGAAGGGAAATCTTAACGCTACAGCATACAATTACATTCTAGACAATTATGTGCTTCCAACTTTGCGGCAACAGTTTGGGGAAAGCCCTTTCCTGTTTCAGCATGACAATGCCCCCATGCACAAAGCTTAGTCTATACAAAAATGGTTTGATGAGATCGGTGTGGAAGAACTTGACTGGCCTGCACAGAGCCCTGACCTCAACCCCATCAAACACCTTTGGGATGAATTGGAACGCAGACTGCGCGCCAGGCCCAATCACCCTACATCAGTGCCTGACCTCACTAATGCTCTTGTGGCTGTAAGAAAGTCCCCACAGCAATGTTCCAACATCTAGTGTAAAGCCTTCCCAGAAGAGTGGAGACTGTTATAGCTGCATAGGGGTGACCAACAGGGGAAAATGATGTAGAGAAATATACTCCAGAAAGTCTTTAAATTACTTTAGTTTATTCAAAGAAAAAAAACCTTCAGGAAAATACAGGACTTCCTGTCATACATAGAGAGGACATAAATTAGAGTAGCATGGCAGAAACACTGGATAAAAACACCCAAACCTGACTGACATCCAAGCCTGCAGGAAACGGACTGTACATCACTACAATGTCCCCACAACGCTGGATTAATGTTATGGGAACATCTGGAAAATTAAATATTGCAAGTGTATTCTTTATTGTGTTGTGAGTTGGTTATTTGAGCGAGAAAAACAATGGCATCATTTAGGATTATTGACTAAAATAACGTTCAATACAAAACAAGCAACAAAAAAAACTAAATATGATGCACATTAGTGTAACAAAACATTGCCTCTGTAAACGTTTCAATTTCCTCGACCTAACGTGAGCATTATAATATTGAACCACTGCAGAGTACATAAACTTACAGAAACCATTATTAAGCTTCTTAACCAAGTTAAAACTTAAGAATACAAAATGCTTCAAGTGAGATCAACGAAGTGGTTTTGTCATTTAAAGAAAAACATTTAATGTTGCCATCTTAGCAATTTAACGTTAAATCAGCAAGCGACTGCTTTTCAGATTGCAAAAATGTTAAATCTTTTTCCATTAATAAGAATATCAATAACCATAATCTTAATAAAATAACTTATGCCTCATGAAGGCCTTGATGCAACCAGAAAGACATAGTGGGTCAGCATTGGGAGGCTATTAAACACACACATACAGCATTGGGGTTCGCCCTTCAAACTGGTTTCTTTTTCCATATACAAGAAGTTGGCTCGTGAAACAATTCTGTGACATGTAATTTGCAATGCCTTTCCCACAGCTCTACACACATAATGACATGACTGTTAGTACGAGAAAGACCCAACTCAGAGATCATTGACCCACTGTCGGACACATAGTCAGTGTACAGAGTCTGTCCACTTGGGTGAAATAGCTTTGATCCATCACCACCATTAAAACACAGTTGTGTTCTGTGGGAAAACAAGATAATAGCCTGTTGTTTGTCACCATGGTCAACGAAGGTTAGATACACCACTGTTGTGGGAGAGCCGTAGCAGGGGATATTGCAGTTAATTGAATAGTCTTCTTTACATATCTGTACAGACTATAGCCTTTAACAGTGAAAAAAAGGATTCTGCCCAAAGTGGGTTTCCGTCATGAACACCGTCAGACGAGAGCTGTAGAATCACAATGGTCAGGTCACCTGTGTTCTGGCTCCTGGTGACCAGACTGCTCTCCTCTGATTTGAAACAAGTTGTTTTGTATTTTATTGCCTTCCATTGATTGATAAGCTGACATTGCACAAGATGGACAAATGTACCGTGCTCAAGACGACTTAGCTAAGCGTGGTCATGTTGTTTACAGTTACACTAAGGACTAAGCCCTGTTGGTGAATAAGGTTGATTAGGCTACTGTGAGCATACTGGCTCCACAGAAAACTACTATAGCCTAGCATCGTCTCAACTCAGAGCTGCTCCCTCTCCAGCTCTGATGCACTTTAAAACATTGAGTTTGTGAAAGGAAAATCAACATCTTTAATAGCGGAGTCTTCATTTAGTATTCACTTGTGTTACTTTGAAATTGAACATCGAAATCAATCACTTGTGACAAGGAACACAAATAAAAGTCTCATGCCTTTGACCACCACACAGTATACTTCTTTCTACATTCTTGACACTTAATGCACTGCATTCATGAAAATATACAAATTAAAAACAAAAAGCTGAAATATCAAAAGAACAATAAAACACCGTTTTGTTCTATCCACTGACTAGGAGTCCATTGAGTTGTGCTGACCATGTGTAACCTTTCTGCTACAAAAACATACATCAACACCCCTCCTCTCTCATCTATTGGCCCCTTTACAACCAACCAACCAACCACACACACACACACACAAAATACTATCACCTTACCCTTCTCCTCCACTCTCTTTTATTATATCTGTCTATTCACATCCGGACCATGTCCTCCATCCTGGACCCTCTGATGGTCCAAGCCGGATCACCGAGGGATCCACTACCATGACCACTGAAACTATGGATGAGATTAAATGACATTTTATTATACATAGACATGGTTTCCTTTTCTAACCCACCCACTCTCTCTAACTCCTAAAACACTTCAATGTGTTGTGGGTTGGAATAAAATCAAGCAAACTGGAGACTGTGCAAATGTGATTTTAGAAAATAAGGTAAAATAAATATTAACTCCACATAGTTTCACTTTTTTTAGGGAATTTATAATAAAAAATACTAGTCTGAAGTCCATCCGGATAAAATCATTTTCTTTGACCGCGCCCATTAAAATACTGTAGCTGTCTTAACTCTATCAACACACAGTCCAGCTGAGTCCTCTCAGATACTACCAGATTTACGGTAAAACGCCTTGGCCCCTTCCACCTTCTGTCATCATGGCATCGAACAAATTGGCTCCCTTGCTCGGCTTCTCTACTCCCGCCTCCTCCATGACTGACAGCTTCAACCCCCTCCGCCCCCTTGCAGTCAGCAATCATTGTACCAAACAGAAATACATTTACATACACTACTGTAGCATTAACACTGTATGCTCCACCCCTGCTCCTCCCTCGCTAAGGAAAAGGGTGGGGTGGAAGGGGGTTCCTGAAATACGAGCAGAAGATGCAGAAAGTAGTTAGTAAACTTCAAGCCCACAGCACAGTCAGTTACTAGGAACGACACACACAGAGGTCACAGGTGTTCAGGGCAACGACCCCGCACAGACGTGTCCACAATCAGTTGAGCACCACAGCGGGGCAAACCGTTCCCCCTTTTATTTTTGTTGTTTTATAATCAATTAACTTAATTTTGAACAATTCTCATATCTGGTATTCACGGCTGGGGAGACGGCATCTGGATGTTGTATGTATCCTCAATATAACATGATGCTCCGGGTCGAAGGTCGTAGCTAAGACGGAGATGGTTGGCTTTTGTCCGTTGGCATCACTGAACGTTGGGTAAAACGCGGTTGGTTGGTTTCCAGTGTAGAGGGGGCATGGTCTTTCTCTACCAGCTGAGCAGAGAGGTACGCCCCAGGGTCATAAAGTATACCTGGCTGGCTCCTCCGGACCGCACCGAGGCAAAGAACACCTGCGGATGGAAACACACACAAACACGTCAATAAATAACTAAACTAATAAGTGACACATCATCAGTGATACATCATAAAGGTAGGGGTGAACTTCTTACACAGAGATGCATACGACCATCATGTTTTTCTGATTGAGTCATTTACAATCACTGATCCATTGTAACAAAGGAAATCAAGACGTGTGTCGTAGTGTTAATACTTCGTACACAACGTGTAATGGCGGATGGTTGTAAAGTCCATAGAGGTTTGCTCAGGTGTTCCGCAAGGTTCTATTTTGGGCCCACTGTTGTTCATTTTGTATATCAACAACATTGGGGATCTTATTTAAACAGCGGATGTTAGTTTTTATGCAGATGACACTGTTCTTTATTCAAGTGGTAGTAGTTTATCTTTGGCTTTTGAAAATGCTCAAAGAGCATTTAACATCATACAACAGAATCCAGAATACCATTTGAATGGTATTTTCAAATGCCAGGCATGTTACTAATCATGTCATTGCTACATTGGCTGGACATACTACATGTTGACATGAGTACCCTGATATCGGGGAATTTGTGCCATTCTGAATTTTTTTTTAGATTTAAAGTGTACAAATATTTGGGTGTGTGGGTTGATGATAAGTGTATCATGCAGCCCTCAAGTTCATTACAAATCAAAAATGTCTAACACATCATTGTGATCTCTACAGCGCTGTTGGCTGGTCATCATTGACCTGGCGTAGGCTTAAAGACTGGTATACACTGATTTATAAGACCATATTGGGTAAAATACCATTTTATCGCTGTTGTTTTTTAGTCAGGTCAGTAAACAAATATCTATTACTGTCCCAGTCTCATTTGCTTCTAACAATACCAAAAATTAGAACAGGTCATGGTAGAAATAGTTTTAGTTACTTAGCTCCGTGGTCCTGGAATTCTCTCCTGAACATTTAAAAATTTGATGATCTAGTTCCGTTGGTGGAGTTTAAACACTTGATCGATGTATATATCATAGAAGAGTGTAATTGTTTTTAGGCCAGCTGTTTTTAGTCAAGACTTTCGTGTTTTTAACGTAAAAAAAAAAAATGGTACTGTATGTGTGTTTATAGTTTTGTTTAAATGTTGTGTTGGTGTATGTAAGTTGTTTAGTTGAAACATTGTTCCCCCTGCTGCTATTGGACCAGGTCTCTCTTGGAAAAGAGATGTTATCTCAATGAGAAAAACCTGTATAAATAAAAGGTACAAAATGAATCATAGGAAAACAATAGTGACAACCACCCAGAGAATTCCTGTATAAGCAGTCAGTAATACAACCCCAAACAATGTATGTTAAAGCCCTAGCTATATCAAACATCAAGAAGTCTAACAACTTCCCGAAAGTATTTACACTATAATACAAAGGTATGTGGACACTCCTTCAAATGAGTGGATTCAGCTTAAAAAATAAAAATGCGGGCCTGGGTGGCGCAGTGGTTAAGGGCGCTGTACTGCAGCGCCAGCTGTGCCATCAGAGTCCCTGGGTTCGCGCCCAGGCTCTTTCGTAACCGGCCGCGACCGGGAGGTCCGTGGGGCGGCGCACAATTGGCCTAGCGTCGTCCGGGTTAGGGAGGGATTGGTCGGTAGGGATCTCCTTGTCTCATCGCGCAGAGACTCCTGTGGTGGGACGGGCGCAGTGCGCGCTAGCCAAGGTTGCCAGGTGCACGGTGTAGCCTCCGACACATTTGTGCGGCTGGCTTCCGGGTTGGATGCGCGCTGTGTTAAGAAGCAGTACGGCTGGATGGGTTGTGTATCGGAGGACGCATGACATTCAGCCTTTGTCTCTCCCGAGCCCGTACGGGAGTTGTAGCAATGAGACAAGATAGTAGCTACTACAACAATTGGATACCACGAAATTGGGGAGAAAAAGGGGTAAAATTCTAAAAAAAAAAATAATAATTAAAAAAAAAATGCTACCCCCTTTTCTCCCCAATTTCGTGGTATCCAATTGATTCAGCTATTTCAACCACACCCATTGCTGACAGGTGTACAAAATCGAGCACCCAGCCACACAATCTCCATAGACAAACATTGGCAGTAGAATTTTTCAACAGGACAATGACCCAACGCTGGATTAATGTGTGAGGGCTTGTTGTTGATTCTTCACAAAAAAATACAGTTTTATATCTTTATGTTTGAAGCCTGTAATGTGGCAAAAGGTCGCAAAGTTCAAGGGGGCTGAATACTTTCGCAAGGCACTGTATATCTGATGGTCACAGATACCTTAAAAAAAAGTGGGCCTCAATCTCGTTGCAGTATTTTTGTGCATTTAAATTGCCAATAGATAAAACACTAGTGTGTTCATTGTCCCCAGTTTATGCCTGCCCATACCATAACCCCACCGCCACCATGGGGCACTCTGTTCACAAACCGCTCGCCCACAAGACACCATATACATGGTCTGTGGTTGGGAGGCCAGTTGGGCGTACTGCCAAATTCTCTAAAGCTACGTTGGAGGTGGCTTATGTTGGGGAATGAACATTCAATTCAAAGCTCAGGCGGACATTCCTGCAGTCAGCATGCCAATTGCACACTCACTCAAAAATGTAGAAATCTGTTGCATTGTGTTGTGTGACAAAACGGCACATTTTAGAGTGGCCTTTTATTGTCCCCAGCACAAGATGCACCTGTGTAATGATCATGCTGTTTAATCAGCTTCTTGATATGCCACACCTGTCAGGTGGATGGATTATCTTGGCAAAGGAGAAATGCTCATAACAGGAATGTAAACAAATTTGTGCACAAAATTTGAGAGAAATACGCTTTTCGTGCGTGTGGAATATTTCTGAGATATTTTATTTCAGCTCATGAAACATGGGACCAACACTTTACATGTTGAGTTTATATTTTTGTTAAGTGTAGTATTTGGTGATTCTCAGAAACACTATATTGGGCTCCCGAGTGGCGCAGCGGTCTAAGGCTACAGACACCCTGGTTCGAATACAGGCTGTATCACAACCGGCTATGATTGTCCCATAGGGCAGTCCCATAGGGCAGTGCACAATTGGCCCAGTGTTGCCTGGGTTTGTCCGGTGTAGGTCGTCATTGTAAATAAGAATTGTGCGACTTGCCTAGTTAAATAAAAGCTACAAAAATATTAATTTCTACCAGATAAAGAAGCTGAAAATTATATTGGGATTTTATAACTAACCAATGAGTTCCTTGGAGTTTTTTCAACCTCACATAATGTCTGTACATCTTTCCCATCATTGAGAGACTATAGGAAATGGGGAAACTACGGCTAGACTAGCTCTCTCCACCAGTTTAGCTGCTTCTGCTTTGTGGTTGGTCCCACTCATCTAACATACTAGCTAGTTCAGCTCTTAATTGGTGTGTATAACAGAAATCCAACAGAGGCTTAAAGGTTCCCGAACATGAAATACAAAAAAGGCACCAAAAACCTTATTTTGCCATTCTTAATGAAGCAGGGGGTATAGTTGGTGTATAGCTGTGCATTACTCTGCCTACTCCACTAGTTAACAAAGGAGAGTGAAGGGTCAGAAACTAGCTTTGATGGCCACTTTAGCCTAATTGCTGTCTGTCTAAAAATACCCTATGTTTCAATGGAATGATTGATCGATTGATACTCAGTGAATCGGGTCCCGAGTCTGCTTGGGACACAGGATGAGTCAGCGCTTTGTGACACAGTAACAGGAGACGGAGCTCTGAGAGGGACAGAGTTATTAGTGTAAACAGCCCTCAATCTAGGTAATTACCTCCAAATGTATGTGTGGTATGTGTGTGTGTGGTGTGTGTGTGTGTACGTGCCAGGGTTTCCGTTAGGAAAATGTGGCGCCGGACATTTGACAGGCAGCATTTTAATTTACCGGACATTTGAGAAATTTACCGGACCCTTACGCATTGGTGTGTAACCTGATTAGGGCGTCCACCCACAGGGCTCAGAATGACAGAAATCACATTTAGAATATGGTAATTCATCATAACAGAACATGCAAGTCGAGGATGCAACGATGTGCAGTCCTTACTGAATTCTTATGTGCACTTTGAACATTAGAATAACATATTTACTTTTCCACAGCCAACAAGATGAGTAACGAACAGCAAAATCACTAGCCTATGTCAATCTACTATACTAGAAACGTTTAGGCTACCGATTCTATTGGTCAGCTTGTCGAGAAAGAAATAGCCTATTCAAAACAGACTCTGGGACAGTTGTGGGACGGTAGATCCCAAATTCATACAACCAGTAGGTCTAAGTTACATTTTGACTTTATTTATCTGATTTTCCATTTTTTTGTATCGGATAAAAGCCGGTTATTACCGTCTTAAGGAAACACTGGTTTGTGTATGTGTCTAGGGGTCTAACCTTGTCATTTCTCTCACACAGGAACTTGAGTCTCTGGGCTCTCTTGTGCATGAAGACCCCGTCCAGGTGTCCGGTCTCCACAGACCTGATCTCTATGGCCTTCTCCCCCCAGCCCATAATCTGGTTAGAACGTATGTAGGCTACATAGAAAGACAAAGAGGGGGACAGGGGGGTGAGTGGCTGGTATGACAACCGAGTTAACATGTTCAAACACTTAATTTAAGGACCTATTGTATGAGTGTGTATGTGTATTTGTACGTGTGTGTGTCTCCACCTACCCACAGAAGTGGGCATCTCGCCCCACTGCAGCACCACGTCCTTGGTGATGCGTCCATAGGTGTTGACATAGACACCCTCGTCCTCGTAACACACTAGCAGCTCAATGCCATCTGTGTTGGGCAGGATGATGATGGCATGGGACTGGATACTGGTCTGGATCTACAGAGGGAGACAGAGGGAGAAGGGAGAGAGAAAGAGGGGGAACCATGTTAATTCAATAATGTTAATTCAATAGTGAAGTTATCCATGGAAAATAGAGGAAGAAAAGAAGGGGATGAGGGAGGAGAGGATACACAGACACTAGTGTTTCTTTTACATGGGTGGGCAGGTAGATGTCGTAGACTGCCCCCGAGTCCACGTCAACGGCATGAAATCCGTTACTGGAGCCATAGATGACCTTTAATCTCTGACCTTCCTCCACCGTCAGGTCAACCAGCAGGGGCTTATGCACCAGGTCACCAAACGACTGCAGGGGTCAACCAGGGGGCAAAGGTCATTCACATACAGTAGTGTGTGTCATTGTAAGATTGTCATAACAATTCACAATAGCTGCATAACTGATTGAATAGATGGAAGTGACTAGCTCCCATAGGCATCTTAGGTTTCCTTAATGTTCACCTTGAAAGCCATGAACTTGTGGTAGGGCTTCGGTGCCCATGCATAGACCTCCACCGAGTTCTTCAGGGCCAGAACCAAAAACTTGATCCTCTCGTATTTCACTGGGAAATAAAACAGTTGGGATACATGAGGAAGATGAGGAGCCAACTGACAGGGTTAATTCAGAGCATCCTCAAGACTTTTAAATGACAGTATCAAAATCAAATCAAATTTAATTTGCCACACGCTAAATGCAACCTTACTGTGAAATGTGTGCAAGCAATGCAATTTTAAGGTAATTTGATTAATTGTTCAGCAGACTTGTTTTTAAGTTCTCAGTCCCAGTACTATTATTAGTAGGAAATGTAATTCTACCAAAATACTTTTAGCTGACATAATATTACAGTCTTATTATCTTACTCAGAGAAGTGACAGAATTGGGACATGGAGTTCGCTGGGTAGACCGAGGGTATTTCGTATTAGGAAGCAGTTGTGTACTTTCCCACAAAAAAAGTATATACGATTCTAAGGCTTAAACTCATGGGCAGAACAGCTCTGACAGAGAGGCAGGGTTTCCAACAGCAAATTCAGGACTTTGCCCTGTGACATCACTAATCTGGGGAGATGGAACGTGAGACAGAACATTCTGGTCTCGTCTCTTCCAGGAAGTTCATGTACCTATCATTACAAAACTCTGGACTTTCTCTTCCATGTTGCAGTCATGACATGACGTGCTGTGCCAGTGTATTATGTACCCTACTCTGGCTGTCTTTAAGATAGTGATTCTAACATAGTGGATGAAGACCAACTGAGAGAAAACATTGTTTGGTTCATTTGGAGGGTCATATGAAAAATCAACAGGTCTTTGGTGGTTCCTAAACATGTTGTGCAGACATGACCATAACATCAATTTCTATGAAAAAACGGTCCTAAAAAAAATGCATTTTCTCCCCACATCATAACATCCCATCCTTTTGACCCTACTGGCCAGATGCATGTTGAAGATGGAACGTACCAACTTTGTAGTGCACAGCGCCCTCCAGGTCTCCCACAGTGACCCAGCCCTGTTTCTTCTCCACCTCAGGGTCGTTGTGCAGGATCTTGTTCCTCAGCCAGGACAGATAGTAAACACGCAGCTTGTTCTTCTTGCCTGCACGAGACAGGGTCAGACAAGGGGAATAGTCAAGGGTCTGGGTACCTACAATGCACCTACGATACAGTATCTAAATGTAATGGCACAGGGGTGAAGTTTCCCTTAGGTACAGATCTAGGATCAGCTTCCGCTCTCCAAATCTACCATTAGTGTGGGCCAAACTGACCCAAGATCAGTGTGTAGGGGGACCTTCATCCTACTTCCATATATATGGGTGGAGAGAGGTTGTTTTATTGTACAAACTTATTGCAATGAATGGAGGTATACAATATATACAAAAACTGTGTGGACACCCCTTCAAATTAGTGGATTCGGCTATTTCAGCCACACCCGTTGCTGACAGGTGTAGAAAACCGTGTACACAGCCATGCAATCTCCATAGACAAATATTGGCAGTAGAATGGCCTTACTGAAGAGCTCAGTGACTTTCAATTTGGCACCGTCATAGGATGCCACCTTTCCAATAAGTCAACTAGTCAAATTGACAGGCGTCGGCTGGAGTGGTGTAAAGCTTGCCGCTATTGGACTCTTGAGCAGTGGAAACGTGTTCTCTGGAGTGATGAATCACGCTTCACCATCTGGCAGTCCAACAGACGAATCGAAGTTTAGCGGATGCCAGGAAAATGCTACCTACCTGCCCGAATGTGTAGCACCAACTGTCAAGTTTAGTGGAGGAATAATGGTCTGGGGCTGTTTTCCATGGTTCGGGCTAAGCCCCTTAGTTTCAGTGAAGGGAAATCTTAACACTACAGCATACAGTGACATTCTAGATGGTTCTGTGCTTCCAACTTTGTGGCAACAGTTTGTGGAAGGCCCTTTCCTGTTTCAGTATGACAATGCCCCTGTGCACAAAGCTTGGTCCATACAGAATTTTTTTGTTGAGATCGGTGTGGAAGAACTTGACTTGCCTGCACAGAGCCATGACCTCAACCCCATCGAACACCTTTAGGATGAATTGGAATGCCGACTGCAAGCCTGACCTAATCGCCCAACATCGGTTCCCAACCTCACTAATGCTCGAGGCTGAATGGATGCAAGTCCCTGCAGCAATGTGTACAACATTAAAACCTATTCAGTCTGTCTACAAACAGGCTCTCAAAGTGCTTGATAGGAAGCCCAATAGCCATCATCATTTCACATCCTTAGAAAGCATGAGCTCTTGAGTTGGGAAAATCTTGTGCAATACACCGACGCATGTCTTGTATTCAAGATCCTTAATGGCCTGGCTCCCCCTCCACTCAATATTTTTGTTAAACAGAAAACCCAGACATATGGCAGCAGATCCACAAGGTCTGCCATGAGAGGTGACTGTATAGTTCCCCTAAGGAAAAGCACCTTTAGTAAATCTGCATTCTCTGTGAGAGCTTCCCATGTCTGGAATACACTGCCATCAGACACACATACTGTAACTGCACCACATATCACACTTTCACAAAATGCTTGAAGACATGGCTAAAGGTCAATCAGATTTGTGAACATGGTCCCTAGCTGTGTGTTGCCGCTTTCCATGTTGTCTGTTGTCTGTAGCTTGTGAGGTGTGGAAACACTTTGTTGCTTTTATGAATTTTGTCTTGCTGCTTTTTGTTTTATGTTGCTCTGTCTGTATGCTACGTCTTGCTTGTCCTATGTTGCTCTGTCTGTATGCTATGTCTTGCTTGTCCTATGTTGCTATGTCTTGCTTGTTCTATGCTGCTATTGTCTATATTGTAATTGTTTTTAATAACCTGCCCAGGGACTGCGGTTGAAAATTAGCCGGCTGGCTAAAACCGGCACTTTTACTGAAACGTTGATTAATGTGCACTGTCCCTGTAAAAATAAAAAATAAACTCAAACTCAATGTTTGAATTAGAGAATTGAATTATTTGTTTCAATTGTGATTGACATTATGGATACTAGAACAGAGGAACTGACAGGGTCTGTATTTTTGCACAACCTGTACTGTATATATTTGACAACACGTTGCAACATAATGGAAAACTGTGTTTGTGAATGTACATTGAGGTTGTGGAAATTTTAAAAGACAAATAACATTTTCGGTGAATTGACCAACAAGTCGTCACACACAACTTTCATATTCATCTACTGAGAATGATGCAGTACAACGACAATGGCTTGAAGGATAAAACGTAAGTATTTCTATCTACGCTAAAAATGGAAGAAGCAACGTCAAGTTGTCTCCACGTCTCATGAGCATGGACCCGTTCTTTCCTTCATTGCAATATGACATCAAACTGACAGATGACACTGCAATCAGACTGCAATCAGTGTTTCCATCATGGAAATCTTTGTGTGTGTATGTGTGTGTGTGTGTGTCAGTGGACATGCAATACATGTATACATTGAGTGTACAAAACATTATGAACACCTGCTCTTTCCATGACATAGAATGACCAGGTGAATCCAGGTGAAAAAGATAGGATCCCTTATTGATGTCACCTGTTAAATCCATTTCAATCAGTGTAGATGAAGGGGAGACATGGATTGTGCATGTGCCATTCAGAGGGTGATTGGGCAAGACAAAAGGCACACCGGTTTGCATCAACAACTTCAACCCTGCTGGGTTTTTCACACTCAACAGTTTCCCGTGTGTATCAAGAATGGTCCACCAGCCAACTTGACAGAGCTGTGGGAAGCGTTGGACTCAACATGTTCTTAACGTTTTGGACACTCAGTGTATGACGTCCTACACTAACTGGCCATTTACTCAATTTCCTCTGTTGTGACATCCGACGCAACACTGTGTGACACAGACCAGCGAGCGTTGGATGGTTGCTACAGTCAATTATGTGACCACAGCACAGGAAAGAGAAGCAGGAACCTACAGTCAGACACTATGTCTGCTTTGCACGAACGGTCTCAGAGAGATCACTTAGACCCCTTACATCTGTGTGCATGTCTGTTTTTCCATCAATCAATCAAATGTATTTATAAAGCCCTTTTTACATCAGCAGACGCCACAAGTGCTTATACAGAAACCCAGCCTAAAACCACAGATATAGAAGCAGGGTGGCTCCCTAGAAAGGCCAAAACTCCCATGAAAGGCCAGAACCTAGGAAGAAACCTAGAGAGGAACCAGGCTATGAGGGGTGGCCAGTCCTCTTCTGGCTGTGCCGGGTGGAGATTATAACAGAACATGGCCAAAATGTTCAAACGTTCATAGATGACCAGCAGGATCAAATAATAATAATCACAGTGGTTGTAGAGGGTGCAACAGGTCAGCACCTCGGGAGAAATGTCAGTTGGCTTTTCATAGCCGAGCATTCAGAGTTCGAGACAGCAGGTGCGGAAGAGAGAGTCGAAAACAGCAGGTCAGGAATAAGGTAGCACGTCCGATGAACAGGTCAGGGTACCATAGCCGCAGGCAGAACGGTTAAAACTGGAGCAGCAGCACAACCAGGTGGACTGGGGACAGCAAGGAGTCATCAGGACAGATAGTCCTGAGGCATGGTCCCAGGGCTTAGGTCCTCCGGGAGAGGAGAGAGAGAATTAAAGGGAGCATACTTAAATTCACACAGGACACCGGATAAGACAGGATAATTACTACATCAGATATAACAGACTGACCCTAGCCCTCCAACACCTAAACTATTGCAGCATAGATACTGGAGGCTGAGACAGGAGGGGTCGGGAGACACTGTGGCCCTGTCCAATGATACCCTCGGAAAGGGCCAACCAGGCAGGATATAACCCCATCCACTTTTCCGAAGCACAGCCCCCACACCACTAGAGGGATATCCGCAAACCACCAAGTTACTACCCTGAGACAAGGCTGAGTACAGCCCACGAAGATCTCCCCCACGGTACAAACACGAGGGGGGCCGCCAACCCGGACAGGAAGATCACGTCAGTGACTCAACCCACTCAAGTGACGCACCCCTCCTAGGGACGGCATGGAAGAGCACCAGTAAGCCAGTGACTCACCCCTCGTAATAGGGTTAGAGGCAGAAAATCCAAGTGGAGAGAGGGGATCCGGCCAGGCAGAGACCGCAAGGGCGGTTCGTCGCTCCAGTGCTTTTCCGTTCACCTTCGCTCCCCTGGGCCAGACTACACTCAATCATAGGACCTACTGAAGAGATGAGTCTTCAATAAAGAGACCAAATCTGCGTCTCTCACATGGGCAGGCAGACCATTCCATGAAAATTGAGCTCTATAGGAGAAAGCCCTGCCTCCAGCTGTTTGCTTAGAAATTCTAGGGACAATTAGGAGGCCTGCGTCTTGTGACAGTTGTGTACATGTAGGTATGTACGATGTATGTACATGTAATGCTTTGTAGGTTAGCAGTAAAACCTTGAAATCAGCCCTAGCCATGTACGTGTAGTAAATGTGTACAATAGTGTGTGTCGCGCACGTGTTTGAATGTCTGTATTCCCATCTATGTATAGTAACTGTGTGTGTGTACCTGATATAGTGACCAGGACGTTGAGTCCCTCTAGTACGTCCATCTGTTGGAAGCGGCGTCGGCTGATTAGGGGGTAGACCTTCCCCTGACCACTACGGTCCAGCAGCATCAGACCACTCTCTGTGCCCACCAGGAGGTTCACTCCTACACACACACAGTTTGGCATTTAGATTGCTGTCACCTGGTAGTGAAGACTAATATTACTGTGATAACTACATAGCAGAGATAATTGTGACCACTCACCCCAGAGTGCTGCACACAGGATCTCAGAGTTAAACCTCTTCTTATACTTGCGGATCTCTGGGGTGTCGCTTTGTGGTCGTGTGTTGACAGGGTTCACATTGACCACGGAGCCTTTACGTGACGGGTCCGCCCTCAGTGCCTCTGCCAGCCTGGCGTCGTTCCCAAAAGCTGCAGAGGACAAGGAAGGGATTCAGTTGGAAATACAAACTGATTATGTATTACTACCATATATATTCAGTTCTGTATATTTAGTATACGTTTCTATAAATGTTCTATATTTAGTATACATCTCTATAACGTTTGTTTGGAATAAACGGGTGTTCTCTGGTGTTGCCTCAGAAGCGAACACAAGGTTTGTTGACACTGGAGAGAACCCCTCAGATACTGCTGGTCGCCCAATAAGAGGGCTGGGAGCTGGTGGGAGGAGCTTACCCAGGTTATTGAGAGCGGCGCCGGATGGAGAGACCTGGAGGAGGCGTGGATCAATAAAGGGAGTGAAGGAGGAGGAGGACTTGTGCTTCTGCATGCTGTTGCTGGAAGAATGGCTCTAGAGAAGCAGGTAAATAGAATAACATATAGACATATATAATCATTATGTCATTGACTTACCAGCCAACTCCTAGACCAAGGCTACAATGGCAGCAGTTTGTGTACGTATAAACATGAAACGCCATTTCCCATAGCTCCATAAATACCACAAAACAAAAAAATAGAAATACAGAACCAAGAAACTGGGGCAGGTGTAAGGAGCATAGAGAAATCAGGTACAGGAAAAACAATTCACAAAATCACACAGTGAATTAAAGAGAAACAGGCAAAAACAAGAAGTATCTATAGTGGTGGGTAAAATAGATGGAATGTTCAGGTAATAACAAAAGTTGAGGAACAAAAACATATCTCAAGGAATGGCTTTTCATGGTAAAATAATTACCTGTGTTTATTCCTGAAATATGCTATGTTGTAGCCTAGTCCAACGAGGGTTTCTGGAATATGTCTTTAATCATCTGTGACTAAAAGCCACAAATAATAATCAAAATGTGCCTCCGAGGAGATGTAAGCCAGCACAAACCTAGTCTAAAACAAAAAGTATAAAAAATTATAAATTATGTAAAATTCCATAAACTTGGTCAAAATAAAATATGTTTTAGGGGGGAGAAACACCACACCTACAGAGCTTGGAGGAAACTAGAGTAGTTGTTGCACTCAGAAAAGGTGGCCAGAGAGAGATAACCACTAGGTGGCCAGAGAGAGATAACCACTAGGTGGCCAGAGAGCAGGAGAGATAGAGAACACCACTAGGTGGCCAGAGAGAGAGAGAGAGAGAGAGAGAGAGAACACCACTAGGTGGCCAGAGAGAGAGAGAGAGAGAACACCACTAGGTGGCCAGAGAGAGAGAGAGAGAGAGAGAGAGAGAACACCACTAGGTGGCCAGAGAGAGAGAGAGAGAGAGAGAGAGAGAGAGAGAACACCAGTAGGTGACCAGAGAGAGAGAGGGAGAGAACACCACTAGGTGGCCAGAGAGCGAGAGAGATAGAGAACACCACTAGGTGGCCAGAGAGAGAGAGAGAGAGAGAGAGAGAACACCACTAGGTGGCCAGAGAGAGAGAGAGAGAGAACACCACTAGGTGGCCAGAGAGAGAGAGAGAGAGCACCACTAGGTGGCCAGAGAGCGAGAGAGAACACCACTAGGTGGCCAGAGAGAGACAACCAGTGGCAGTTCTGGGGGGGGGGGGGGGGGGGCAGTGCCCCTGTGACAACAATTTTGGACCCCCTTGTGGCCCCCCTAAATGTGGAGTATGAAATCATTTTTACATAACAAATTTTTGCTATCGTTCTTTTTTTTTTTACATCCGTTACTGACCCCTCTAACAGTACAACTGGCCCCAGCTTGGCCCCCCCCAGTTGAAATGGTCTAGAACCGCCACTGGAGACAACACCAGATAGAGAGAGAGAAAGAGAGAGAGAGAAAGAGACCACCACCAGGTGACCAGAGACACCACCACTAGGTGGCCAGAGACACCACCACTAGGTGTCCAGAGAGAGAGAGAGAGAGAGAGACAACACCACCAGGTGGCCAGAGACAGAGAGAGCACCACCAGATGCAACCAGTTCCTAACAGACCCAGGCCTGAGGGAGGACCATGGGCCAGAAGGAGGCTAAGAGGGACATACCTCCAGTAGCATGCTGAGCTTGTCCAGGGGGCTCTGGGGGGACATTGACATGGTGGGGCTGGTCAGGCTGGAGGAGGAGGGGGAGGAGGAGGCAGAGGAGGAGGGGGAGTGGTGGCTCTGCTGGATCAGGTCAGGCAGGAGGTGAATGCGGCCTGCAAAGCCATTTCTCTCCTGGTGGCCTTGGAGAACGGGGTGGCCCTGGAGGGCAGGGTGAATTAGCCCGGGGCTGGGGACAAAGCCAAGGACAGGGCCTTGACCAGGGCTGGGGACAGGTCGCTTTTTGCTGTCACCTGCACTCTGGAAGTAAGAACAGGGGCACACTTTGGGTCTAAGTTTCTTTCCCTGAGGAGGAGGGATTCTATTGGCTACTTGTGTTAAGGGAAGGCTAGTCTACTGAAGTAGTCTACTGAAGCTACAGTCTACTACTGTAAGAGACTTCAGACTCATTCATTTGGGGATTAAGTAAAAGAGAATTGTCAATAACAGAGACCAACAGTGTAATTTTACTCTATATTATTTCTAGGACTTTAGGACTTTATTGGAGGCATTTTATGATGTTCAATCTGTTGCAGGACTATGCTGTCGTCCAATGGGCGAACCAGTGGTTAATACTGGGAGTGGGTGCATTTCTTCAGGTTAACAAAGCCCTTTCCATTCTAACCCTGACCCATTGGCTTCACCAGCAACACAAAGTAAACAATGAGAGAACAAATAACAAAGCAAGGTCCAACACAATATTAAACACAGTGGATAAACCATAAAAGGACAAATGAGTGAAATATCACAATAAAATAACTAAAAGGGTTTACAGTGTGTGACTGATGTGTTGTTATAAGAGAGGTGGATGGGGTGGCCTGGGTGTTGGCCTTACCGGTCTGACGATCAGAGTGCCATCTTTACAGGGTGTGGTTTTAGCGTCACTCTCGCCCTCCTCGTGAACGATCATAGTCTTCACGGACTCCGTCTCCCCGTTGCTCAGCCTCAAAGAGCTGGAGGTGGCATAAACAGAGAATCAGGAAGAGATTGTTCTAATCACATTCATTTTCCTTCACACGCTCAAATGTCATTGCAATATGATGTCATTGTGAGTAGGGATAGGGTTGGGGTTCAGGTACAGGTCCTCCAATACGTACACAGCCCGAGAGTCCTCTGGTCCTGAGGTAGACTCCTCCCCCCCCTCCTGGTCCACCTCTTCATCATCATCCTCATCTGTGGTGCCCGACTCTTCACTGGATGAGGAGTAGTCCGTCACCTTGTGGGGGCGTGGAACGTCCTCCACTGCACGCAGCTCTTTGGCCAGTGCCGTCAGGTCCTAGAAAGAAGGGTGGGGGTCAGAGGTTAGAGGTCAAATTCGGTTTCCTTCCCCTTCTCTCTCTCTTTCAGTCTCTCTCTCTCTCTTTTAGCTCTCGTTTTCCGGGTTGTGGATTTGTTGCCGGGTCATTCGCAGGGTTAAATGCAGGAGACAGGATGCAGGAAGCTGCTTGGGGAGGAAGTGAAGTCACAGGTGCTCCAGCCAATGAGGAGTGGGCCAGTAGCAAAGCCAACAGGAGATTTAACTAGGCAAGTCAGTTAAGAACAAATCCTTATTTTCAATGATGGCCTAGGAACAGTGGGTTAACTGTCTTGTTCAGCGGCAAAACAACAGATTTTTACCTTGTCAGCTCAGGGTACCCACTAGGGTACCTGCCGCCACATGAGTAATAACACACTGCTGCCATAATTCCAATCTGTCCACAAGGCTGGAAGAGGTTAGTGAGTCATCAGATGACAAGACCAGACCCGAGCATACAAGGAAGGAAGGGGCTGCAAGCATGAGAGAGATTGAATGATCCAATAGAAAGAAATATAAGAAGTATGGGGGAGGAGACGTTAAAAGGAGCATGAGTAAAATAGCACCAATCAGGAGAGAGGCAAGTCATTAGTACAGAACCCTTCAGCCAATGAGATTGTCAGTACAAACACACACTATTTCACTCTAGCTTACCATTTCCCCCTACAGAATTCACATGAGTACCAGTAATCCACAGCGCAAAGGGCGAAACACACAAAGAACTATGTCAGATCATTGTAAAACCATCATTCCCACTCAAAACTGTTATTTCCACCGCTTTTTGAATTGTCACAACACTTGGTCTCGTTCAACACCAGTTAGTACACTAGCTAGTACACTAGTCAGCTAGTCCAATAGTTTTACGGGGGTAAGATCTCACCACCGGTTGGTTAGGTCTGACCAATTCCTTCCTCTCCTCTGGGGTTTTCCCAGCATGCTCTGGGCGCTGAAGGGGAGAACCCTCAGACTTTGATGAGGCTGAGAGGGGGACAGCGGGGATACCGGTCAGTAAACTAAAGAGCTATGTGCAGAATTTTTTGTAGTGTATTCAATGGCTAATGTACTCTAATGAATCATATACTGTAATCCAATGCTGCAATGTGGTGCTAAATGTATTATCATTTGATTACCAATAATTGGGTACTTTGTATACAATAGTTATGTGTGTGTGTCTTGAGAGTGTGTATGTGAGAAACTCCTCATGAGACTATGCATGTGTGTGCGCGTGTGTGTGTATCAGGGGAACATAAGACTCACAGCGGGCTCTGAATCTCTCCCCTGAGCCGCTGTGAGAGCTGGAGTTACTGGAGCCAGAGGAACTGCCAGTACTACCACTACTACCACTGCCTGGCCTGGGGACCAGCTTCTCCACCCGCTCCCACAGCAGACGCGGCTCCGCTGCAGCACTGTGGAGAGAGATTATAGACACACATACTTTACATATAAGCAAAATATATACAATACCAGTCAAAAGTTTGGACACGCCTACTCATTCAAGGGTTTTAAGTTATTTGTACTATTTTCTATTTTCTCTCATTGTTGAAAAACAAATGATAGTCCGGCTAAGCACAAACCAGATGGGATGGCGTATCGCTGCAGAATGCCTTGAATTCAAATAAATCACCAACAATGTCACCAGCAAAGCACCCCCACACCTCCTCCTCCATGCTTCACAGTGGGAACCACACATGCGGAGATCATCCGTTCACCTACTCTGCGTCTCAAAAAGACACGGCGGTTAGAACCAAAAATCTCTCATTTGGACTCATCAAACCAAAGGACAGGTTTCCACCAGTCTGATGTCCATTGCTCGTGTTTCTTGACCCAAGCAAGTCTCTTCTTATCGGTGTCCTTTAGTAGTGGTTTCTTTGCAGCAATTCAACCATGATGACCTGATTCACACAGTCTCCTCTGAACAGTTGATGTTGAGATGTGTCTGTTACTTGAACTCTCTGAAGTATTTATTTTGGCTGCAATCTGAGGTGCAGTTAACTCTAATGAACTTATCCTCTGCAGCAGAGGTAACTCTGGGTCTTCCTTTCCTGTGGCGGTCCTCATGAGAGCCAGTTTCCTCATAGAGCTTGATGGGTTTTGCGACTGCACTTGAAGAAACTTTCAAAGTTTTACTGACCTTCATGTCTTAAAGTAATGATGGACTGTCGTTTCTCTTTGCTTATTTGAACTGTTCTTGCCATAATATGAACTTAGTCTTTAACCAAATAGGGCTATCTTCTGTATACCACCCCTACCTTGTCACAACACAACTGATTGGCTCAAACGCATTAAGGAGGAAAGAAATTTCACAAATTAACAATTAACAAAAGCACACCTGTTAATTGAAATGCATTCCAGGTGACTATCTCATGAAGCTGGTTGAGAGAATGTCAAGAGTGTGCAGATCTGTTATCAAGGCAAAGGGGTGGCTACTTTGAAGAATCTCAAATCTCAAATATATTTTATTTGGTTACTACCTAATTCCATATGTGTTATTTCATAGTTTTGTTGTCTTCACTATTATTCTACAATGTTGAAAATTGTAAAAAAATAAAGAAAAAACCTGTAGGTGTCCAAACTTTTGCCTGGTACAGTACATTTTAATAGGCAGACATATAGACGCATACATTTTCATAGACACAGACATGCACACAAAGTCTCACAGGAGATGAAGCTCAGCATTATAGAGAATTGCTAAGAGAGAAAAGGTGTACACACACACAAATAGGAGACAAGGATATGTATCACAAGGCAGAGCAGTGAGTAATGTTACATAAAAGCCTCCCACACAGTATCCACACACAGAGTAGACCAGGACTCCACAGAGAACAGACAGAATCCACACACAGAGAAGACCAGGAATCCACAGAGAACAGACAGAATCCACACACAGAGAAGACCAGGACTTCACAGAGAACAGACAGACACAGTATCCACACACAGAGAAGACCAGGACTCCACAGAGAAGAGACAGTATCCACACACAGAGAAGACCAGGACTTCACAGAGAACAGACAGACACAGTATCCACAGACAGAGAAGACCAGGACTCCACAGAGAACAGACAGACACAGTATCCACACACAGAGAAGACCAGGACTCCACAGAGAACAGACAGACACAGTATCCACACACAGAGAAGACCAGGACTCCACAGAGAAGAGACAGACACACAGTATCCACACACAGTAGACCAGGACTCCACAGAGAACAGACAGAATCCACACACAGAGAAGACCAGGACTTCACAGAGAACAGACAGACACAGTATCCACACACAGAGAAGACCAGGACTCCACAGAGAAGAGACAGACACAGTATCCACACACAGAGAAGACCAGGACTCCACAGAGAAGAGACAGACACAGTATCCACACACAGAGAAGACCTGGACTCCACAGAGAAGAGACAGACACAGTATCCACACACAGAGAAGACCAGGACTCCACAGAGAAGAGACAGACACAGTATCCACACACAGAGAAGACCAGGACTCCACAGAGAAGAGACAGACACACAGTGAAGAGGTTTTACATTACAGTACTGAACACTCGAAAAGAAGAGGAGAGGAGAGGGGGATGGTGAAATAGCACAATAGAGGGGGAGACAGACAGAGAGACGGACAGAGAAAGACAGAGAAAGGGCAGATAGAAAAAGAAAGAGGGACATGAAAAGGTACCTGCTTGCTTTCCTCTGGCTCACCGGGTTGCTAGGTGTGGCATTGCCATGGAAAGGGGAGTCCCTGCATGACAGTACTGGAGACCTGGACGTTGTCCTCACAGGAACCTTCCATACAGACAGATGCCAGCTCTCACACAAACTCTACGGACACACACACACTCGGAGCGCATGTATGCACGAGAGAGTGTGACATAGGGGTGCCAGGAGCACAAATGCTAGACACACTTTTAAGACATCCTTACAAGGTCCCGACAACGTTTCTACAATGTCCAAATGATGTTCCCCCCATACCCACACTGTGTAAAGTCACCCCACTGAAAGAGTTAGGTCTGATACACAGCAAAAGACAACATTATATCCACACTCTTCCCCTTATCAACCCCTGACTTAACACAAACACCGTTGTCAGGTTATATTATTGATTTGTTAGCATTCCTCTGTAGTAGTTTCCAGGGGACAGGAGGGAAAATAGCCTAAGAACAGGGTGCAGCATCCAAAGCAGAGCAGAACAAACAGCCACTCCATTCAGAAGGAATACTAACACTGACATTGATTTGAGACACTAACAGAGACTCGTTTGGGAAGTGGAGGGGGCAGAACAGGAAATTACATACTCATACCTCACCAGGGAAGAGGAAGTGATGTTTGATAGGTAGGCCCTATGTGAAGAGAGGACAATAATTCCACCTCTAATTTGTGCAGATGGGGGGGGGGGCAACGTCTAGATTTCAACATGATGAATATTTTCCTAGAACAGACAGAATCCTACCCCTCATTTGTGATAGCCTCCAGCGTCCCATTCATTTGGGAGCATTTCTAAAATGCTGAGATGTAAAAGCACTCAGCATTCAAGTGGTTGCTGCTGCAGCTTTCTTTCTCTGCTATTTTTAAAACAGTCTCCTTCTGAGGTCTGGGAGGCTGAACGAGGGAGGGTTCTGTGAGGAGAGACAATAGAGGGGGAATAGAGAACAAAAAATGGACCTCTAATCCTTTCATAACGTTCTGCTCTCTCTGAATCCTCTCAGCAGGCCAGGGTGAGGAGGTGGTAGAGCCCTGCACAGGCTTGAATTTTAAGTCAGAGCCCGAGCCATGTCCGCGACGTTAAGGTCCGATTGATTTTGACAAATTGAAGGCCCGGCCCTGCTCAAAACTCGAAATCAGAAATAACTTCCTCCATTAGTAAATCCATTAGCTGCTCCTCTCTGTCCGTCACTCGCTCATGCACTCTGTTCGCTCTGCATGTGCTTTTCTCATGGCGGCTCTGGGTCTGAGAGTATCCATAGCAACGGTTCCGCTTGGGCTGCTCTGCTCGGGCTGCTCTGCTCAATGACGAGACAGAGAGCAGTTAGCTGTTAGCTACTTTCATCACTCAAAACTCAAGCAACAATGATTTCCAGTGAAATAATCTCTCCTGTTTTATATTTTACTAGGTTGAAGCACTTCTGAAGCCATGTTATGATCTTAGTCAGATATGACTGTACAGCGCAGCAGAGCATGAGCAAATGGCTCAGCTTCAAAATGTTAGTGATCAATTTAGTGATACCCGAGCCCTGCCCGTACCCTAGTTACTGATGAAAAAATAAGCCTTACCCTGCCATAACCCGATGTATAATGTTGGGGCCCGTCGGGCTTGGGTCGGGCAGCAGAGCTCAAGGAAGAGGTCGCCCCATCTTAGTTATTACTGAGACAACGTCACTCTGCTCATTCCCTCCAGTATTGTCCTCTCCAGCATGGACATCTAGTGACTACCAGTCTACCTGTCTACAGTTCAGACTTCCTAGTAAAGTCGTCAAATGACTAACAGTCTACTCTCCTTTGCCAGGGGATAGGCCTGTTCTTACCCTGGGAGGGGAGTCGTCTGTGGGGGCCTTCTCGAGGGGAGTGGCTCTAGGCTGCGGGTGGGGCTGCAGGTCAGTGTGTGCGGGCGATGATGATGATGATGTTGATGGTGCAGGTTGATGGTGCTGCTCCTGAGAGCGTAGGTTGAGGTGTGCAAAACCAGGGATGATGGGCTCACTGAAGGAATGAGAGCGTGAGACAACAGGGGGAGTGGCGATGCTGCTCTTTAGAGCAGCCAGGTGGGACCATTGGACCTTCCAGAGACAGATAGACAGACGGGGTTCATCAGAGGGGAAGGACACATTGGTAGGAATGGGGGAGGAGGAGGGAGACACAACAAGAGAACAAGACCACAAACACAGGCGGCAGACAGTGATTGGATACGGAAGCTTCAGGAAGCATAAAAATGGGTGGAGCAGTCATGCAACCAATATGAAGTCTTAGGAAGACAGATTTGATTGGTTCACATCACAGACAGCCAATGACAGCTCTACCTGTTTTGGTGCTCATGATGCTTCAGTCTCATCACCAGTTGTGAGAATGAGCATGGATCATATAAACAAGGCATACACAGATGAGCTAGCATCATGCATGGACAGACACAATCACACATACTCACATATTCAAGGATACTTTTTTGGTGAAAAGTAACTGAGAAGAGTATCATCCAATAGGAACATATCAATACTAGGTTTATAGCTGAAATTATTCCATGTCCTATTACCTTCAAATATGTACTGAGAAGCCCTCAGACATGAAGCTCCTTAGAAAGAGACATATCCCTCAACAAATTAGTATTTTGTAACGAGCCCATGTCATCACGCTTCATATCTGTCTCTAATGACGTGTCACTAACGAGTGCAGTGACTAATGCATTCAAATGGCTCAGCTAAAAAATGTAGCAATCAATTACATCATCATCATTGCCACCAAATTCAACAATGTTTCATCTAATCACCATGACATTACCCAAAAAAAGAATGTTGCCCTGAATGGTGAACTGTAACAATGACTGTATTCATGCTGGGCTGGTTGAGTCTTTCTCCCTGAGCAGTTGAGATGAGAAATATACTGAGTCACTGTGAAAACAGAAAGATGAATTCTGGATGTGTTTGTGTTGTTTAGCACACAGTCCCAATGTAACAGCTATACTTTTATAAAGAATTCACCATCTCAATCAACAACCTGGCAATGCATACACTCACATACACACACACACTCACATAATACAGAAGGCAGTCAGAGGTAGAGTGAGTGTGTGAAGCTGGTATTGAACAGTGAGTGGCCAGATCAGAAGCAAGCAGCCTGGACTTCATACTAACACAGGGGTGGAGGATAGGCTGTCACCCAGGGAAGCATCAAAGACATTGGAGGAACCCATTAAGGGACCAGAAAGTTCATCTATGTCATCATTAAGGGACAGAGAACAACGCCCACATTTCTCCGCACAGTGAAAGAATTCAGCTAGAACGGAGGCTAGAACAAAGGGAGGGGGAGAACAGAAAGATAGTGAATACAAAAACAGTCATCTACTGTAGCTAGTTAGACACCACTACTGATACACAACCCGGAGAGAGAGTGAGAGAGAGGGAGAGAGACCGCCCTGTTAGACCTACTTGGAAAGAAGAAGGGATTGGAAAAATAATTAAGGAAAAGGACAGTGTAGCGAAAGGAGGAATAAGCTACTGCCGGTAGGCCATCTTGGTTGCCGTGGTTACCTGGGCTTCCATCGGTCTGTGCATGGCGGGCGGGGCGGCCACGGGGGCGTTTCCATTAGCGACGGTCTCTGCGGCGCGGGGAGGAACTGGGGGCTGGACCTTAACCTGGGCAGCCTGAGGAGATCCTTGGATGTTCTTACGGTACCTCTCATCAGCCTGGAGGGACATACAGCAAGGACAGAGAGAGGGACAGAGTCATTTACCGTCACCAGGCCAAAGAGGATTGAGCCACAGCAGCAGTGGGAGGGGTCAGTAGTTAGATCAGTTAGGACCACCATGAAGACAGGCACACTAGCAGGGACTAGAAAGCATTACCACAACATGACAACCAGAGAGAGATATTATGACATGAAGAACAACAGGGGAGGCTTGTTCATCATGTATTAGTGCATCAAAAGAGGCCTACTGGCAGAACACAGTCAACAAACAAGACCTGTTTAGTATTGCACCTGATGATAGGAGGGACAGGTTAGTTTCAACCATTCAGCTGACAAAAGCCAGACTCCAGACCACTGTCCTCCTGACTCTTTCCCTGCAGGTGATAATGTAAGCAGCAGGTCAGACCAGTAGAGGGTAGAACTAGGGATACACAGCAGAGCAAGGCAGAATGAGCTGCCTCTATATCAAACTGGGTCATTAGCTCTAGGATAGCGACAACAGCAGCATTTATTAGAACTGCTGAGGTGACCCCCCCCCCCCCGGAACAGAGTGGTCCATGTTACTATACCCTCGAAAGGGCTTCAATGAGGGGAAATAATACTTATGTAATCTTTATGTCTGTTAGGAAAACGTGGCAATCATGTTAACGACATTGTTTTACAAACCTCTGGGGCGGTGGGGAATGATGACTGAATAATGGCATTATGTGTGTAAAATGTTAAGAAGTGTGAGGTAGAGAAGAGTCTTCACAGTAGAGTCTTCACAGTAGCCTACTTGGTGTGGGAACTGCTGACTGATATTAACTTGCAGATGACTGTTGACACATTAACCAGGATTAAGTAGCAGGGCAATTTGTGACTGTTGCCGTTGTAATAAGTGGCTGTATTGGAGGGGGAGTGGTTTCTCCTCTCCTAGGCAATTAGCCATTTTTAAACTTGTTTTATTTCACTTTATTTAACCAGGTAGGCTAGTTGAGAACAAGCTCTCATTTGCAACTGCGATCTGGCCAAGATAAAGCATAGCAGTTCGACACATACAACAACACAGAGTTAAACATGGAATAAACAAAATATACAGTCAATAATACAGTCGAAAAAAAGAAAACACAAAGTATATATACAGTGAGTGCAAATGAGGTACGATATGGGAGTTAAGGCAATACATAGGCCATGGTGGCAAAGTAGTTACAATATAGCAAGTATACACTGGAATGGTAGATGTGCAAAAGATGAATGTGCAAGTAGAGATACTGGGGTGCAAAGGAGCAGGATAAATAAATAAATACATTATGGGGATGAGGTAGTTGGATGGGCTGTTCACAGATGGGCTATGTACAGGTGCAGTGATCTGTGAGCTGCTCTCACAGCTGGTGCTTAAAGCTAGTGAGGGAGATATGAGTCTCCAGCTTCAGTGATTTTTGCAGTTCGTTCCAGTCATTGGCAGCAGAGAACTGGAAGGAAAGGTGGCCAAAGGAGTAATTGGCTTTGGGGGTGACCAGTGAGAGATACCTGCTGGAGCACGTGCAACGAGTGGGTGCTGCTATGGTGACCAGTGAGCTGAGATAAGGCGGGGCTTTACCTAGCAGAGACTTGTAGATGACCTGGAGCCAGTGGGTTTGGCGACGAGTATGAAGCGAGGGCCAGCCAACGAGAGCGTATAGGTCGCAGTGGTGGGTAGTATATGGGGCTTTGGTGACAAAACGGATGGCACTGTGATAGACTGCATCCAATTTGGTACCGGCAACAGGTACCGGGAGGTGTGCTCTTTACCTCTACAAGGAAATTAGCAAGTGTTAGTACTTCAGGCTCCCATTTTTTAAGCGGGAGCTATCAGCGGCAGCTCGTTGCAAAATTAAGAGCGTCGACGAAAAAACAAGGATGGTTCTGCCGAGTTGTTCTGCATAGTCTTTTGTAGCTTTGACAACTATGTACTTTTCTATACCTATTTGCTCCTCTCCATGTAGGCTTTACAGACACTCCCCACCCCTTGGCTGTAACCCTTTTAATTTAGTGTACCATGGGCACAAAACCACAAAATTCCTGGTCTCTGGCAGCATTTGGAACTATGCTGCCATTCAGACCCTTGACTTTCTGGCCCTGACGGAGAAATGGATCACCCCAGAGAACACTGTTACTCCAGCTACTCTCTCTTCATCTGACTTCGTTTTCTCTCATAGTCCAAGAGCATCTGGTCATCGTGGAGGTGGCACAGGGCTATTAATTTCTCCTAAGTGGGGATTCTCTTTTCTCCCTCACTCACCCTCATTTAAATTCCATGCTGTCACTGTCACGTGTCCATTTCAAGCTTAACATTGTTGTCATCTATCGCTGCCTTTGATTCATTTCTTTCCAACTTCCTTTCCCCTCCTTGCCTCTTTTGAACGGACCCTTTCTCAGTCCCCTCCCACCCTTTCCCAGTCCCCTCCCCTCCCACCCTTTCCCAGTCCCCTCCCACCCTTTCCCAGTCCCCTCCCACAACTAGAGGCTGTTCGCCTACTAATCTCACTGCAACCAACCTCCAGGTCTCTCTGATCACTACTTTGTTTCTCCCTCTACTCCAACCCTAGCCACAGCCCCTACCCAGATGGTCATGCGCTATCACAATCTTTGCTCTCTCTCTCACTACTCTCTCCTCTTCTGTCCTCTCTCCCTTTAGATAAATCCTTCTCTCCTCCTGTCCCCTGATTCTGCCTCTTCAACCCTCCTCTCCTCCCTTTACGCATCCTATGACTCACGCTGTCCCCTTTCCTCCCAGCTGGCTCGGCCCTTCCCTCCTGCTCCGTGGCTGAGTGACTCATTGCGAGCTTACAGAACAGGGCTATGGGCAACTGAGCTTAAATGGAGGGAAACAAAACTTCCGGAGGACCTATCATCCTTTCACTCCCTCTATACCTTCTCTTCCTCTGTATCCGCTGCTAAAGCCACTCTCTATAACTCTAAATGTAAAGCTTCTGCTTTACTGTTTTAATCCCTAAATTCTCCACACCCTCCCTCTCCCTCTGTACCAATGACTTTGTCAACCTCTTTGTAAATAAGGTTGATGACATCCGCTCCTCATTCACTCAGCCTATTGTGTCCAATGGTCCAACTCACACAGAAGTACCCTTCGCCTTGACCTCTTTTTCCCCTCTCTCTTCAGATTAAATCCTGCAACTAGTTAGGTCTGGCAGTCTGACAAGCTTCCCTCTCGACCCCATCCCATCCTCCCTTCTCCAGACCATCTCTGGAGACCTTCTCCCATTCCTCGAATTCATCCCTGACCACTGGCTGCATCCCCTCTGACTTCAAAATGGCCAGAGTCACTCCCCTCAAGAAACCAACACTCGTCCTCTCTGACGTCAAACTACAGACTGGTATCCCTTTATTTTCAACACACTTGAGCATGCTGTCTCTGGCCAAATCTCTAACTAGATCGCTCAGAACGATTTTCTTGACCCTAACCAGTCAGGCTTCAAGACATCTGACTCAAAAGAAACGTCTCTTCTCCGTGTTACGGAGGCTCTCTGCACTGCCAAAGCTGACTCTGTCTCCTTTGTTCTCATCCTCCTAGATTTATCCGCTGCCTTCAAAAACAGTGAACCATCAGATCCTCCTCTCCACCCTCTCAGGGCTGGGAGGTCTCAGGC
Source organism: Oncorhynchus clarkii lewisi (assembly GCF_045791955.1). Lineage (NCBI taxonomy): Eukaryota > Metazoa > Chordata > Actinopteri > Salmoniformes > Salmonidae > Oncorhynchus > Oncorhynchus clarkii. The sequence continues at coordinate 67,169,044 of NC_092149.1, forward strand.
TCTGCACACTCTTGGATTGCATCCTACCTGGCAGGCAGCTCCTACCAAGTGACGTCGAGAGGATCTGTGTCTGCGCCACGTAGTCTCACAACTGGTGTCCCCCAAGGCTCGGTTTTAGGTCCTCTCCACTTTTCTCTATACACTAAGTCACTTGGCTCCGTCATATCCTCACATGGTCGCTCTTATCATTGCTATACAGATGACACTCAACTTCTTTTCTCCTTCCCCCTTCTGACACCCAGGTGGCGGCACGCATATCTGCGTGTCTGGCAGATATCTCAGCTTGGATGTCGGCCCACCACCTCAAGCACAACAAGATGAAGCTGCTCTTCAACCCGGGGAAAGCTTCCACACTCCAAGTCCTCTCCATCACAGTTGACAACTCCACGGTGTCCCCCAGAGTGCAAAGAACCTTGGTGTGACCCTGGACAACACCCTGTCGTTCTCTGCAAACATCAATGCAGTGACTCACTCCTGCTGGTTCATGTTCTTGAACATCCGTAGAGTACGACCCTACCTCACACAGGAAGCGGAGCAGGTCCTTAACCAGGCACTCCTCATCTCCCGTCTGGACTACTGCAACTCGCTGTCGGCTGGGCTCCCCACTTGTGCCATCAAACACCCCCCTTACTAGCGCTGACTTAGCTGATAGAGTATGTATTTTTCCTCAATAAAGTGATTGTGATGTGTGTGATGTGGTTGTCCCACATATCTATCTTAAGATGAATGCACTAACTGTAACTCGCTAAGAGTGTCTGCTAATGTAAATCCCAAACAGTACTCTTCACTGAATATTTGATTGGACAGATTGGGGAATGGTGAAATGCTAATAGACTGCCATTTGAATGTAGAACGAATATGGGTCAGTAGTTTAGACAGGGCTGTATCTGCATTTTCTACACTGAGTGTACAAAACATTAAGAATACCTTCCTAATATTGAGTTACTTACATCCTCCCCCCCCCACATTTTACCCTCAGAACAGCCTCAATTCGTCAGGGCATGGACTCGAAAGCGTTTCACAGCGATGCTGGCCCATGTTGAGTCCAATGCTTCCCACAGTTGTGTCAAGTTGGCTGGATGTCCTTTGGGTGGTAGAACATTCTTGATACACACAGGGAACTGTTGAGTGTTGTCTCATCCTGAGCAAGAATAGTAATATGACCAATAAAGTGAAAGTCCCTCACACCAGCAATCAAGCCACACACCCCACAGAGATGCACACCCTACAGTAGATAGTATTCTTAAAGCTGTTTATGTCAGCAGCAGCACAAGCAATGGTAGCATTCAGCAACAGTGTCATGGCAACGAAGCTGGGTTTCACCTCTCCGATTGTGGCGGGGCCTTTGGGGTCAGAAGTCAGTTGCTGTGGGGACTTGGTCTTCTCTTGAATCAACAGTTGCTGTGGGGACTGAGGCCTGTTGGTAGCTGGCGGCAGGGGTTTGGGCTGCTGTTGGAGAAGCAGTAGGTAGGACTGATCCTGCTGTTGGAGCTTCTGGGCCATACGCTGCTCCTCCAGCTCCTTCCACTTGTGCTCCTGAGTGCAGGGAGGTGTGGTGGTGCATCATCTAAACTTGCCATGGTGTGTGCTGTTCTATTTTAAGGAGTTCTGTAGAATGAGGGCTGGTGTCTTAATGGAAGAAGCTGTATCCATGTAACCAGGAAACTGATTAATGGGTTTGTATTTTCACCGGGGCCCAATTATTCTAAGAGTTTGAATGCTTTGAGAATATTGACTATTCCAGTATAGCCCAAATATTGGTTTAATATGTAAAGGAAAAATGACTGAGCTAAAAGTTGATGATGAGTAAGAAGACATGGTGGGGGACAGTAAGACCGTGTAACAGAATCAATGACACACAATGGTGGTGTGGAAGGATGTGAGTGATCATATCCTCACATTATCTAATGTCCTCTTCTCAAACCCCTGGAGGAACATAGGCCTTCAACAACATACACAACATAAACACGTTGCCACGCAGATCCGCTAACACACCGTCTCAGCAGAATTAGGAACATTGGGAAAGAAACAATGAAACCCCTCTCTTCCTGTAGATAGGACACATCCTGGTGACATCATCACTTAAGAACTGTAATAAACACTGACTTCCACAACTTGGCCCAGAGAATTCATAACCTCCAAGCTCAATAGTTAGCTTCCTTCAGATCTGCCATACTGTGACATACTCTAACCAGATTTTCTTGAGACAGTTAGAGTAGTGGTACTTCAATAAATCTAAAACTTGCTAGCCATTCTCCAACACCCTACTACAGAGCGAAACCCATACATTACAATCCAATGACTTAGAAGGCTAGAAGAACAGATGGATAATGGAAGATATCTAGATGGATAGAAGTAGATAGATAGGCTTACAGAGTTTGGTCTCACCAGCAGCATGGCCTGTTCGTGGAGCAGCTGCTGCTGCAGGATCTCCAGGTGCCTCTGCTCCTCCTCCAACTGGCGACGGATGTACTCCTGACAATAAAAACACACACACAGACACACAGGTCATCAAGTGTCAGGGAAGACTACATGTACTATGAAGGAGAGTGTTGTCAATGGAGAATTCTCCTACCTGCTCGCGGTCAGCCCTCCTCTTCTCCTCCTCTGCTCTCCTGCGCTCCTCCTCCTCTTTACGCCGGCGTTCAACCTCCTCCATACGCCTCTTGTCATCCTGCTCGCGTCGCCGCTGCTCACGCTCCTGCTGCCTCCTCATCTCCCGCTCGCGACGCTGTTGCTATGGACATCCACAGGGGGCGACAGAGAGCAGGTATCAGGAGCACTGACATCACTATCAGTTAACACACGGAGCTAGTTAGCGGTCTTGTTTATGGTCACCATATCTGGCCATTATGAGATAAGCTAGCCATTACTTGTTGTGCTGGTCTTGCTTCCCAGGGTTCACAGTTGGTTAACTACGCTATGGAGGTGCCAAGTTTTACCTGTAGGCTTATCATCACCATATCAAATTACAGTATGGCTGGCAGTCTCTTAAAAATGGGCTCATTAGCATTGATTTATTAAATCATCTCTATAAGTACAGTAAGTAGCTCTACGCCAGTAGAGTAAGACCTGCAGGACACTGTGTGTGTGGTCCCTAGTTTTATTAAGTACACTATGGTGGTCCCTGGCTGCATCCTGAAGTAGCATGTCTCCATTTTTAACCTTTCAACTTGCAGATGGGGATATCTAAAACAGGAGCACACATTCTCATGCCCCTTAGTCAACTAGCCCAAGAGGATTTCCTGAACCTACAGTATAATTCAGAAATGCATTTGCTCATTAATCATAAGAAAGCTTGAGGCTGTCAAGTTGTATGTGAAACTGTATGGGAACATGTGTGATTTTGACCTACTGTACATGGAAGGATATATTTTCTGACTCCATTTTACAGGTTGTGTGTCTTTTAAAGAGGTTCCAAGCTGAGACATTAGACATGGTAATATCATGGGGACTACTGCATTTAGGGCATAGGTCAGAGAATTGGTTGTGCTGATTTCTGCAGACTAAAACAACAGACAAGCAGAAGCTGTCTCCCTCCAACATGTTCTAAAGTCTCTCTGGCCCAGGTCTCCCAGAGAGGCTGAGATGGAGACAGAGCTCTCTGGTCTTCCTCTGGAAGAGATAACGGCCAATTAGGGAACACAACCCAGAGGCTGTACACAAACACACTAATCACTACTGAAAACACAACACAGAGCAGTGAAACGTCTGTGGGGAGTGTGTTGACTGTTCTAGCACGGTCACAGACATGTTATGCATACATGAACAATTTATGGGTGCAGCCTGCAAAGTAAAAGGAACAAACACACACACACACGCACCATTAAATGTAATGAAACAGCGGGGAGCAGGTCTCGAACCCTCGACCTTCGTCTGGCGCGCTATCGAATGCAGGGTTGATTTCCGCGCTTATAAACCCAGGGTCGCTACACTACTCCCTCCTTTCAAAGAGCGCGTCCTCGCGCTAGCTTGCGACTCTACGTCTTACAGGAACACGCTCACCGGCCAATCACACGCACTGTCGTGGATGCGAGGTCCGATCCCACTTCTGACACCAATGTAATGAAACAGCGGGGAGCAGGTCCCGAACCCTCGACGAGGTCCGGCGCGCTATCGACTGTGCCGCAAAAGCATGCTCGTGCGGCAGGGTCGATTTCCGCGCTTATAAACTCAGGGTCGCTACATAAACAGGGTGGAAGAACACACACATACACAAACTTAGACACACACAGACACACTCGCTCTCTCTCATACCTCCTCCAGCCTCCTCCTTTGCTCTTTCTGCTGCTCGATGCGTTTCTGCCTCTCTGCCAGTAGTTGGCGCTTGTACTCCTCCTGCTCCCGGAGCTGCTGCTCCTGCAAGAGCTGCTGTCTGCGCAGGGCCTCCGAGCGCTCCTTGTTCTCCTGCTGCAGACGGATGAAGTCCCTACGCAGGGTTGATTCCCCTGGCTGGTTCACTATAGAGCTACAGGACAAAGAGATATTTTAATATGGAGCGCTATGGACTGAAAAGACATGTTAGCTAACGCATTTGCTATTAGTATGTTGGCTAGTTTTTTGGATTGATCCATGTGGGTTAGTTACCTGGGCTCCCCCTCCTGCTCCTGAGCTTCCTCCTCTTCTTCTTCACTTCCACTGTACTCATACTCTGTATCATCTAGAGAAGAGAGGAAAGGGTGAGAATGTTTCAAATGTCTTCTGGAGATGTCTTAGAGAAGACTAGTAGTGTGTGTGTGTGTATTAGTATGTCTAAGACTCACCCTTCTCCCCTCTCTTCTTCTTGGTGCGGTCGATGTGGTCTTTGAGCTGGATGCGGACCTGCCTCTCGTTGGGCTGGTCCCTGATGAAGGGGTGTTTCAGCAGCTGGTCGGTGGGGGGGCGCTGGGTATAGTTCTTCACCAGGGAGCCTTCAATGAAGCTGCAAAACTTCTTAGACCTGAGGAGCGGAGAGAAGCCATTTGTTACTTTTATGAGCCTATCTACCAGGCAATGTCAGATGAGCTATTTAGATGAGCGTTTCACCAGTATCATTTTTCCCAGTGGGATTGTAAAATGGTGGTTTAAATGTCTGAAATCACAAGGGCATAGATTAGTTACATACCATTTCTTTGACTTGAGTCGAGGAGGAGGGTTTCTGGGGATGAGGAAGAGCGCTCTCATTGGATGCATATCACACAGTGCTGGAAGACAAGACAAAACAAACACCACCAATTTCAACCAGGTTAGCTCGCTGGAAAAAAATAGTACTGTAGAAGTCCAATAGTAATGTTTGGGGGGGATTTTTCATTTAACTAGGCAAGCCAGTTAAGAACAAATTCTTATTTTCAAAGACTGCCTAACCCGGCCAAACACTCCCCCCCTGGACGACGCTGGGCCAATTGTGCGCCGCCCTATGTGTGGTAATAGAGTGGCTGTACTTACGAGGAGCTCCCTCAGCCATCTCTATAGCTGTGATTCCAGTGGACCACAAGTCACTCTGCAGGAGAAAACACACTATGAGAGATATGGACACAGCTACCATTGTGTGTGTGTGTGTGTGTGTGTGTGTGTGTGTGTGTGTGTGTGTGTGTGTGTGTGTGTGTGTGTGTGTGTATGAATATATACGTGCATGCATCTATATAGGATGGTAATTACCACCCTCTCTGGTCATGACAACATCTACCCCAACCTGCTACTGTACTGTCTGTACTGTCCCATCAGCCTACACAGCCACATACAATGGCACAAACGCAAGCAGCTATCATTCAACTAACTTTACATACAACTGGACACTGACAGCCATTAGCAGATAGTGAGTGGTATGGTGTTATTGAGTGCATCTTACTCTGTAGTCGTACGTGGCGTCTGGGTTCTCGTCGCAGGCAATGACCTCCGGCGCCATCCAATAGGGTGTCCCAATGAAGGTGTTCCTCCTGCCCACTGTCCGGTCCAGCTGGGCGCTCACACCAAAGTCCACTGGAGGAGGGGGAGAAGACCAGTCAGAACCAGTTCAAACTAGTTTCGTCCCATGTATCATGTTTCAAACAAGCCTCAGTTTGAATCAGACTCATTTGAACCAGTTTAAACCATTCTAGCCTCTTGCATCAAATCATCTCAAACCAGTTGAAACCAGTGAACTCACCCAGTTTGACCTCAGCGTTCTCAGTCAGCAGCACGTTCTGGCCCTTGATGTCACGGTGGATCACATGGTGGGCGTGCAGGTGAGCCAAACCCTGAGGAGAAACACAGACCATCATGAGACCACAGATACCAGCATGCAACAGCAAGGGGAACGTGTAGGAAGTAAAAGTAGACTCACCCTGAGGATCTCACGGGAGATGTAGGCGATCCAGTCCTCCTTCAGTGTGTTGCCCTTGGTGTTCTTCACCAGGTCTGTGATAGAGCCTGCACCACAGAACTCCATCACCAGCTAGAGACCAATAGAGAGAGAGCGAGTTAGTCATGTACACATAAGCGTGTCGCGCACACACACACACACACTATGCAGCCATAACAGTGTAGATGTAAAAGGTTAGAGACGCAGCTGTGAAAACAATAGTCGTGGTACCAGTGGTGGAAAAAGTACCCAATTGTCATACTTGAGTAAAAGTAAAGATACCTTAATAGAAAATGACTCAAGTAAAAGTGAAAGTCACCCAGTAAAATACTACTTGAGTAAAAGTCTAAAAGTATTTGGTCTTAAATATACTTAAGTATAAAAAGTAAATGTAATTGCTAAAATATACTTAAGTATCCAAAGTAAAATTATGAATATTTTACAATTCCTTATATTAATTAAACCAGGCGGCACAATTTTCTTGTTTTTGTTATTTGCAGATAGCCAGGTGCACACTCCATCACTCAAACATAATTTACAAACAAAGCATGTGTATTTAGTGAGTCCGTCAGATCAGAGGCAGTAGGGATGACCAGGGATGTTCTCTTGATAAGTGTGTGAATTGAACAATTTTCCTGTCCTGATAACCATTCAAAATGTAATGAGTACTTTTGGGTGTCAGAGAAAATGTATGAAGGAAAAGTACATCATTTTTTAAAGAATGTAGTGAAGTAAAAATTGTCAAAAATATAAATAGTCAAGTAAAAAAATAAAACTGCTTAACTACTTTTAAGTATTTTTACTCAAGTCATTTACACCACTGCATGGTACTTGAGTCTAGCGAGAGAACCCCTCACTCCCTTTCCCTCCCTCTCTTTCTAAGTAAAGCAGAGATGGGTGGCAATAAACTGGGAGTAACCCTGTCCTGGAGAAACCTATAGTTAAATCCATCTCTCTCGCTCCATCCCTCCTCCTTCCCCTATCTTGCTGGTCGCTCGTTCTCCGCAGCACCTCTATCTCTGAGAGATAAAAAGCCCAGAGTCTGAAAGGGGCCATTAAAGGTAACACTAGCAGGCAAACACACAGGGACTGACCGGGGAAGGAGGGAGGAGAGAGATATTGTTGACCCAGAGAGAAAGGAGGAGAGGAAGGGGGAGTTCAAACCACCCAGCCTTTAGGGAAGACTGTTCATTTTTTAAATTGAACCTTGATTTAACGAGGCAAGTCAGTTAAGAACAAATTCTTATTTACAATGACGGCCTACCAAAAGGCCTCCTGCGGGGACAGGGATAAAAAAAACACACGTCACGACAAGAGAGACACCGCGATATTACATACAGAAAGACCTAGGACAACAACATAGCAAGGCAGAAACACATGACAACACAACATGGCAGAAACATTATTGGGCACAGACAACAGCACAAAGGGCAAGAAGGCAGAGACAACAATACATCACACGAAGCAGACAACTGTCAGTTAGTCCATGTTTGAGTCTTTGAATGAGATAGAGATAAAACGGTCCAGTTTGAGTGTTTGTTGCATCTCGTTGGAGGTGGAGGGAAGGGTGGTTTGAAGGGGATATATCTGTAGCCACTCATTCATAGATGGTTGTAGTGAGGAGGACTATGGATGGCGAGGTAGGTAGAGTGAGGATGGTACCTCCTATTTAACCTAACTAGCAATGTCATCCTATGACACCGGCCTTATGCTGGAGGTGTCTAAGTAGTTTAGGCTTGAGTTTTAGGTAGATGTATTTGGGACTGAGGGATAGACTAGGTAAATACACACTCACCCATAGCTGGTCGTCATGTCCTGGTGGGCTCTTCTTGATGAAGGCTCCGTAATAGGTGGCTATGTTTCTGTGGTGGGAGTACTTCTTCAGCATATTAATCTCCAGTTTAATCTCCTCTTCTTCATCCTAGACTCACACACACACACACACACACACACACACACACACACACACAGAGTAAGAGAGAGAGAAAAAGAGAGAGAGAGAGAGCGAGAGAGAGAAAGCGAGAAAGACCATTAATAGAGCTAATAAATTCCCATTGCCCTGGAGAAGGGGGGGGGGGGGGTAATTTTATGAAGTAATGGAGCGAATCATAACAAACAAAACAAATATTCATTGTTCTATTTGTCCCGGACAGGGAACACGTCCTAGAGACATGTGAACTGATAACAGTTCATCTGAGAGCCCCCGGTGACAAACAACCAACCACACACACACCCTAATGAGCTCTTTGTTTTGTGTATGATGGTCGATGAACTGACACTCCATAGGTTGTTTACCCCTCATGGCATTTCCAGAGGGGAAGTTTGTTGTAATCATGACAACAATAACAGAAACAGACTGCTATTTATTCAACCAGATTGAGCCTGGTAAATACCACCATTTATTGACTTTCAGTCACAACGAGAATGTTGACGAGCATGGAAGTGAAAATGGCACGTTCTATATCGTAAATGATAATGGAGCCAAATAAACCAATATTATCACACAGGCGCGCACACACACAGTGTATGATTCACTCATAAACCATTCTGGCTGGTAATGCATTGATTTAGCAGTGGTAAAGAATTGATTTAGCAGTGGTAAAGCATTGATTTAGCAGTAGTAAAACATTGATTTAGCAGTGGTAAAACATTGATTTAGCAGTGGTAAAACATTGATTTAGCAGTGGTAAAACATTGATTTAGCAGTGGTAAAACATTGATTTAGCAGTGGTAAAGCATTGATTTAGCAGTGGTAAAGCATTGATTTAGCAGTGGTAAAACATTGATTTAGCAGTGGTAAAACATTGATTTAGCAGTGGTAAAACATTGATTTAGCAGTGGTAAAACATTGATTAAGCAGTGGTAAAACATTGATTTAGCAGTGGTAAAACATTGATTTAGCAGTGGTAAAACATTGATTTAGCAGTGGTAAAGCATTGATTTAGCAGTGGTAAAGCATTGATTTAGCAGTGGTAAAACATTGATTTAGCAGTGGTAAAACATTGATTTAGCAGTGGTAAAACATTGATTTAGCAGTGGTAAAACATTGGTTTAGCAGTGGTAAAACATTGATTTAGCAGTGGTAAAGCATTGATTTAGCAGTGGTAAAGCATTGATTTAGCAGTGGTAAAACATTGATTTAGCAGTGGTAAAACATTGATTTAGCAGTGGTAAAACATTGATTTAGCAGTGGTAAAACATTGATTTAGCAGTGGTAAAACATTGATTTAGCAGCGGTAAAACATTGATTTAGCAGTGGTAAAGCATTGATTTAGCAGTGGTAAAGCATTGATTTAGCAGTGGTAAAACATTGATTTAGCAGTGGTAAAACATTGATTTAGCAGTGGTAAAACATTGATTTAGCAGTGGTAAAACATTGATTTAGCAGTGGTAAAACATTGATTTAGCAGTGGTAAAGCATTGATTTAGCAGTGGTAAAACATTGATTTAGCAGTGGTAAAACATTGATTTAGCAGTGGTAAAACATTGATTTAGCAGTGGTAAAACATTGATTTAGCAGTGGTAAAACATTGATTTAGCAGTGGTAAAACATTGATTTAGCGTCACTTTGTATAACGCTCCCTCAACATGTGGTCTTCCTGTTGCTGGGATGACCTGTCATTTTTTTTTACTCATTGTCTTATTAATGAAGTAAGCAGGAATGAGCAGGAATGAGGCAGGAATGAGGGAGGACAGAGGTCCTTACGGTCAGATTTGAAAAATGGAGGGCGAGCTTTGTAGGCGTCTCTGTGTGTGGAGTAAAGGTAGGTGGTCTAGATTTTTGTAGCCTCCACTTGCTTAGCTGACATTTCTGGTAGATTTAAGTTTTCCTGCATTAAAATCGCCGGCCACTAGGAGTGCCGCCTCTGGATGAGTATTTTTGTTGTTGTTGCTTATACAGCTTGTTGAGTGTGGTCTTGGTGCCAGCATCGGTTTGTGGCGTTAAATAGACGGCTATGGAAAACATAGATGAAAACTCCCTCGGTAAATAATATGGTCCATAGTTTATCATAAGGTATTCTAACTCAGGCGAGCAAAACCTTGAGACTTCCTTAATATTAGAGATTGCGCACCAGCTGATGTTAACAATAAGACACACATCCATTGAGCTTAACCGACGCTGCCGCTCTGTCCTGCCGGTGCATAGAAAAACCAGCTAGAATATTATCCGTGTCCTTGTTCAACCTAGATTCTGAGAAACATAGGATATTAGTTTTTCAGGTCCCGTTGATAGGATAGTTTCAAACGGAGAACAAACTGGATGAGCTCCGTTTGAAACTATCCTATCAACGGGACCTGAAAAACTGTAATATCCTATGTTTCTCAGAATCTTTTTTTGTGATTGTTGTACATTGGCCAATAGAACAGAAGGCAGAGGCAGATTATTTACTTTCTGCCGTAGCTTCATTAGGGTGCACGCGCATCGGCCTCTATATCGCTGTCTCTTTCTCTTCCGGATCAGGGCCAGGTTTCGGTCATAGGAAATGGAGGAGGAGACATGTACAAAAAAAGTTGAGCTCACAAAATAGCAGAATTGGTCAGGAGCATGTGAAACATCCGCTATGCATTTCAGTGCCATTCTTCTCTCAGTCTGCACTTTTCATAACCTCATATTTTCATCACCACATCTTCTATCCCCCAGTTCTCTCATAGTCCGGATGCCATTTTCACAACTCTAAATCATGTGTAGGAAGTGAGATAATGATGGTGGGAGGTGTTAACAAGGGTGGTTCATCTTACAGATAGTATCACACACAATGGAAAGAATAAGGGGGATGGGTCACCCTTTTTAATACCTCCCACCATCATTATCTCACTTTCTACAATAAAGATATTCAGCTAAGAGAGTGAGCCAAGACAGTGAGAAGAGATGAGTTGAGAGAGACAGTGCACGAGAGAGAGAAAGAAGAGAGAGCCAACAAGAGGGAGAGAGGAAAGATGGAGACTGTTTGAATCAGGGCGTTTGCTAATAACTTCTGACTCCTATTGAATCCCAGTGAATTAGCCTCCAAAAGCCGCCTCTCTGCTAGGTTAGCTTGAGGAGCAGGACTCTAGATACTACAGTCCTCTGCTCTAGTACACCTAATGTGATTAGAGGTTATACAGTCACAGAGGCAGGGAGAGGAGTGATAGGGAGAGAAAGAGCAAAAGGAAGGGAGAGAAGAGAGATGGGTAGTGATGGGAAGAGAGCAAGACAGAGAGAGGAGGAGCAAGAAAGAGGGCGGGAAAGCGAGCAATAGAAAAGTGGAGAGCAAGAGAGAGAAAGGAGACAGCAGGCAGGAGAGGTGATGAGAGACGAGTGGCTGAGCGATTTAAAACCCTCCCATTATCCCACTGCACTTCAAATGAACCTTCTGAGAGGAGGAAAGAAAAACAAACTCTTCCCCTTCTCTCTCTTCCACTCTTCTCTATTTCTCCCTCCCTCCCTCGCTCTATGCTGTATGTAGGACAGGAAGTGGTATCTGGGTCAGAGCACATATGCTGAAATGAGCCTGTAGAGTAGAGTGAAGCTAAAACTATACTGGAGCTGTCTGTAGCTCTACTGTAATATGTTATATTCACAGGAACACACGGAACACACATACATGGTAAGGAGCTTGGGCAGAAGTACTGGGTTTACAATACAATGATATGATATGACCCTATAACTGGTGTGCACCACCACTACACATACATAAATGATGCTACCTGGCTCTCTGCTTCTTCAAGTAGTACTATACCATTGTATACACAGTTAAATAGTACTGGGCAATTCCACTGTAACGGGAAAAATGAATGCCAAACAAAAAAACATTGATTTCAAGTTTAACAAACCATACAACTATATGCACAATGACTACTTTGAACAATTTACAAAGTAAATACAATTTAAAAAAATTACTGGAAAAACTCTGCAGATGCAGTAAAATCTTCTGTTACCAAACATTGTATCTGCACAGTTCTTCCTGTAAATGTGGAAATTGTTAAAAGTTGCCTTTTTACAAAGAGGTGTATGGTTTGTTTGTTTTTTAGGAATACATTTTCAAGTGAAAAATCTGGGTCTCTGTTTCCATGCTCTACAAACAGATGTTTTCTGCTGACCAGGAGTTCCTGGATGACGCATATCATATGTACTGAATCCTGTAAATCCACTAGACTAGCCTATCCCCCTGCAGGACAACGATAGAAGATCAAGATTTTCAAAAATAAACATGCTACCACAACCCAACTAATTCCCTCTCTTGGCAAACGCCTAAACCCCAACTGAAGTGTTTATTTTACAAAACAGCTGAACAGGGGAGAAAATTACCCCTTTCGAAAACTCTCTTCACAGAAAAGAGTTGATATGTGAAAGATCTGTAACAAGTGTAGATCACCAGTGGGACTGTATAAATACAAGCCACACGCCAATACTCAGACAGTCTGGCAAACAGAATCCATCTCTCATTCTCTGTCCTCCTACTCACTCCATCCATCCTTCTCCCTATCCTAATCGTTTTTTTCTTTTGCGTTATTGACATAAGAAATAAAAGGATGGTGCTTGGATGTTTTTTTTCTCAATCAGTAAAAGGGTAGGAATATGCTTTGTCATGTAGGCAAATACTGTCTGTAACATTTGCCTAGTGACAATAGTCTGAGTCTGTCTTTCTGTTCACACTTAGTATACACGCACGCAAACACACACACAAACTTCTTACATGCAGTATGCCAAGATAAGAGGAGTGTGTAACGCAAATAGCAATGACACACCAGTTCTTCTTCAACACGGAGTGTAAGAAACTGCTCACATCCAGTGTGTATTACTGTATTGAGCTCAGATTATTGACACCACCTTCACTCTCACTGTAGGAGCCGTTTTGGCCCGTTTATGTGCCATTTTATGTGTTGTGTACACAGTACCAGTCAAATGTTTGGACACACCTACTCATACTTTCTTTTTTTACTATTTTCCACATTGTAGAATAATAATAGAATAATAGTAAAGACATCAAAACTATGAAATAACACATATCATGTAGTAACCAAAAAAGTGTTAAATAAATCAAAATATAGATATCTTTTTTTTACCCCCTTTTCTCCCCAATTTCATGGTATCCAATTGTTAGTAGTTACAATATTGTCTCATTGCTACAACTCCCGTACGGGCTCGGGAGAGACAAAGGTCGAAAGCCATGCGTCCTCCGATACACAACCCAACCAAGCCGCACTGATTCTTAACACAGCGCGCATCCAACGGTTTGAAGCCACCAATGTGTCGGAGGAAACACCGTGCACCTGGAGACCTGGTTAGCGTGCACTGCGCCCGGCCCGCCACAGGAGTCGCTAGTGCGCGATTAGACAAGGATATCCCTACCGGCAAAACCCTCCCTAACCCGGAAGACGCTATGCCAATTGTGCGTCGCCCCACGGACCTCCCGGTCGCGGCCGGCTGCGACAGAGCCTGGGTGCGAACCCAGAGACTCTGGTGGCACAGCTAGCACTGCAATGCAGTGCCCTAGACCACTGCGCCACCCGGGAGGCCCATCAAAATATATTTTATATTCTTCAAAGTAGCCAACCTTTGCCTTGATGACAGCTTGCACTCTCTTTGCATTCTCTTAACCAGCTTCATGAGGAATGCTTTTCTAACAGTCATAAAGGAGTTCCCACATATCATGAGCACTTGTTGGCTGTTTTTCCTTCCCTCTGCGGTCCAACTCATCCAAAACCACCCCAATTGGGTTGAGGTCGGGTGATTGTGGAGGCCAGGTCATCTGATGCAGAACTCTCATCATTCTCCTTGGTCAAATAGCTCTTGCACATCCTGGAGGTGTGTTTAGTGTCATTTTCCTGTGGAAAAATAAATGATAGTGGGACTAAGCGCAAACCAGATGGGATGGCATATCGCTGCGGAATGCTGTGGTAGCCATGCTGGTTAAGTGTGACTTGAATTCTAAATAAATCACAGACAGTGTCACCAGCAAAGCACCTCCACACCATCACACCTCCTCCTCCATGCTTCACGGTGGGAACCACACATGGAGATCATCTGTTCACCTACTCTGCGTCTCACAAAGACACGGCGGTTGGAACCAAAAATCTCAGATTTGGACTCAAAGGACATATTTCCACTGGTCTAATGTACATTGCTCGTGTTTCTTGTTCCAAGCAAGTGTCTTCTTATTATTGGTGTCCTTTAGTATTGGTTTCTTTGCAGCAATTTGACCATGAACGCCTGATTCACGCAGTCTCCTCTGAACAGTTGATGTTGCAATGTGTCTGTTACTTGAACTCTGTGAACCATTTATTTGGGCTGCAATCGGAGGTGCAGTTAACTCTAATGAAGTTATCCTAAATAGCAGCGGTAACTCTGGGTCTTCCTTTCCTGTGGCGATCCTCATGAGACCAGGTTTCATCATAGCGCTTAATGTTTTTTGCGACTGCACTTGAAGAAACTTAAACATTTCTTGACATTTTCCATATTGACTGACCTTCATATCTTAAACTATTGATGGACTGTCATTTCTCTTAGCTTATTTGAACCGTTCTTGTCATAATATGGACTTGGTCTTTTACCAAATCGGGCTATCTTCTGTATACCACCCCTACCTTGTCACAACACAACTGATTGGCTCAAACACATTAAGAAGTAAAGAAATTCCCCATATTAACTTTTAACATGGCACACCTGTTAACTGAAATGCATTCCAGATGACTACCTCATGAAACTGGTTGAGAGAATGCCAAGAGTGTGCAAAGCTGCCATCAAGGCAAAGGGTGGCTACTTTGAAGAATCTCAAATAGAAAATATATTTTGATTTGTTTAACACTTTTTTGATTACTACATGATTCCATATGGGTTATTTCATCGTGTTGATGTCTTCACTATTATTCTATATGTCGAAAATAGTAAAAAATAAAGAAAAGGCCAGGAATGAGTAGGTATGTCCAAACCTTTGACTGGTATTGTATGTTGTCTGTCAAGGGTTATTTCTACTTGTTTTGTACACTAGGGGGCACTATATGTTGGGGTCATGGGTCACGTATATGGGTCTTTCTATAAATAATGGGGCCAATGTGTGACATTGGGATAAACATTTCAAAATGGTTTGAAACAAAAAATAAAAAATATTTTTATGCAGTTCCACGTGTGTACTTAGAGGAAATTGGCCCATAACTCCACCTATACAACAACATTGACCTAGGACTATACATTATTTAAGCAGGGTTCATATAGACATTGGCAAGTCAAATTCTAGGACTTTCAGGGACTTTTTCATGCACTTAATTGTTATTTTCACTGACCTCAGTGTTATACAACTGTATAATTTACATATGGTCTAATATTGAATAGCCCGCCTTCCCCCAAAAAGCATGCAATTAAAAAAATAATAATAATTAAGAATAATGCATTTTTTAGGCTTTGCCAATGCATTGATATTCAAAGTATTACATAAAAAAATGTGTGAGAACAATATGGACATTGCCTGACTAAATAGATTGGATGTATGCATGGCGATTTTTCTGTAGCCCAGTTGCCGACGCAGGTACACATAATAAACCCATGAATAGTGGTAGCATTAATCTCACTATTTGAATCTCACCATTGTTGTTTTTATATTGAGAAAGTGTCCAAAAACCCGGTTCCTTTTTCAATGAAAGGATTTGAATGGTAAAGCCAAGTTGAAGCAAACAGATGTTATCCTCATAATAAACGCACATGATTTTACCGAAACAGAGTACTGCAACACGCTTCAACGGAAGCGGCAGGAAACAATCGAAAGTGGCCACATCTCTCACAAAAACTGACACAAAATGTAATCACGGATAATTATAAAGGGAGCAGGAGGACTTTTCAAGCACCAAATTGAGGAAATGTCAAATGTTCAAGGTAGGCCTATTCCAGTACTTTCTGAGCTCCAAATTCAAGTTCAAGTGTCATTGGGAAAATTCCTTCCTGGGTCAGATGACGATATGTGAAAACATTACAACGTAACTAAATCAGTTGGACACCAAATGCGCATCCAACAAGTATTATGCAAGGTAAGGTGAACTCTTTCGGTTTGAAGCATTCGATTTTTCAATCGCATACATCATTTTGGATTTGTGTGCCCATGAAAACAGTTTTCACCCCGTAACATAAGACACAAAATGTTACGGAGTTAGACAGCATTTCTGAGATCTCTATACAAAAAACTGTCCAACAGCTAGATCCAGGATTGTTACAGGGTTCAAGTTGAATGTCTAATTTAACTGATTAATGCTTAATATACAATATAACGACAACTTACACTGCCATACATGCAAGGACAGAAAATTCATATTTGTCACACGATTGTTGGACAAATCCAGACACCAACCATAATAAACAGGTTAAACATAGGTTTTTAAATCAACTGGTGAAATGTATTGAATATAGCTATGACTCCCCCCCTTATCTTAATGTAATGACATGGAAAAAAATTGCTGATTATTATCAATGACTTAACAACAGCTGTAAAAAGTTGTCCAGTGTAGGAACACACACACACACACACACACACACACACACACACACACACACACACACACACACACACACACACACACACACACACACACACACACACACACACACAGAGAATACACAGTTCTAAAGTATGTCACGCTGCTTGCTTATCAAGTACCACTTCCTCCTGATTCAGTCCATACCTGGCACGAACTCCAGACCTCTGTCTTGCTAGCAGAAGTGACCACTCTCCTGAAGTGTCTTACCAGTCAGCGCCACATGAAAAGCTAGCGATTCACTCCATCCAGCTCCAAACACAAACTCAGCTTTGTGGCATGAAGAGGAAAAATACTACGGAGGTTGAAGCCCTACATTCATATTATAGCTATTTTAGGAGGGAAAATATTGACTAGGGGAATTGAGGAAAGGAGAGAGAGCAAGGGGGAGGTGGAGGTTAATCTTGGCAACTACTACTATCCAGCTATTTGTGTTTTGGTTATATTTAAGACATATCTAGGGCCTCAGATGCAATAAAAATCGACTTGGGGTATGTCACAAATCTACATGGGCTATAATGTGGGTGGCTATAGAGTATCAAACAATGATCAAACATAGCTGGAACCGTGAGTCAAGTACTATTCTGTGATCCCAGCTTCTTCTTTGGTCTTGAAACCAGGTCTGACATGAGTAAAATTACATCCATCTGGTTCTTAAAAAGGAAATGTTCCTCTGAGGAGCCTATTGGAGGGAATATAAAGTCTAGAATAAGTCCAAGGAAGGATTAGACAGTGATGTCATAAATCACTGGATTATTCAGGAAGTAGTAGTATATGAGCACTGGGAACCAACATGGAACTCCTAATGAATGGAAGTGAATATGTGGGAGACAAAGGACTACCAAGTAAAGGTGTGGAGACTGCCAAGTGAAACTGTCAGTCTAACCAGCGCTCTGTTATATCACACACAAAACTCTCCCAATCGAGCAAAGGCTTACCTCTGTGACATCCATGACCTTGATGGCCGCCAGTTGTCCTGTCTTGACATGTCGGCCCTGCAGAGAGAGACAGAGAAAGAGACACAAAGACAGAGAGAGAGACCGGGAGAGAGACAGAGAGTGAGATGAGTGAACAACATTTCAGCCCCGATATGCAAAGTATCCAAGTGACGTAGTTTCAGTCAGAAAGAGCTTGAGCGCTTCATTCCTAACCATGAGTGGACACTACACATGACAATCATGGAAACTATAACGGCAGATATCAGGTACGTAAGTAACAACCCTGTCAATCTTTACGACCCCATGCTAGTCTTTAGTTACCTCAGAATGTAAATCAATCTTCAATTACATAATATTTTCTGTTAACAGAGGAAGTAGTGGAATAGTAAGGGAGGGGGTTAATGAGGGGGTCACAGAGCTTTGCTGGACTGACTGGGAGCACAAGCAGACAAGAAGGATGACTAGAGCAAAGAAAGACATGGGTTCACAACCTTAATAAAAAACCTGCTTGCAAATCAGAATCAAATGCTGAACAGAATACAGTAAGCTAGATATAAGAGAGAGAGATGGAGAATGAAAAGACAGAGAATCCCAGAGTCATGACAGTTATATGGGCATATGTGACTGCTGAGTTTGGGGGTCTGTTTCCCAGCGCCAGTCTGCTTAGTCTTTTCAGTGCCCTGCATGGAACAGTCACCATGACAACGTGTCCTACCACGTTTTTAACGATAGGGATGAGAGAAGGCTGAAGGAAAGAAGGAGCGGAGTGACAGGTCTAGTATGTGTGTCCCTATCCTCAGCACTTGGCAACCCTGCCTGAGTCGAAATGTGTATTTAAAATTACTCAGGCACTGACAAAGACACCCCACTGAGGGCAGGGAACTCAACCAGGCAGCAGCAACACAGGACCGCACAGCACCCCAAGAGGACACTGCCAGCTACCAGACAGACTTTAACACTCCACCCTTGGCTGCCCAGGGATACACCAGACCAGAAATCTCAGCAAGGCCCCATAAATGAACTGCACACTCACAAACCCTCACAACCCCCAATCAAACAAAACTGGACTGCCTATTTGCCTGTTTAATGCCAGGCAGGGCGTAGGGCAGCTGTGGTCCTGAGGGATTCTGTCTGGGAGAGGGGGGTAATCTAATCTGGTGATCTGTCTAATGACTGTGGGGATTAAAGAATGTCTCACCAGTCCACATTCACACACAAACACACATAGGTACAACACAAGAGCAGCCTGTAAGCATAACAGGAAAAGTCCCATCACTGTTACATACCGGTACCTAGATAAAACTAAATTGCAGGTTTATAATTCCTATACTGTTCATATGATGTTCATGCCTTGAAATGGTCTTTCAACAATAATGCAGAATGGTCATCTAACAGCAATGTTATTACCTTGATGAAACCATCATAGTTAGGGATGCACAATATATCGGTGAACATATTGGAATCAGCCGATATTAGCGAAAAATGCCAACATTGGTATCGGCCAGAAATCTAGTTTAACGCTGATGTGCAAAACCAATGTCAAAGCTGACGTGCATACCTATATAACATGACGTAATGACGCCACGTCAAATGTTGCACTGCACTTGCAACACAGCATTCCTAACCTAGCCCACAATGTCTGCTGTGTGGATCGAGTAGTCAACAAGTCCAGCAGTCATTTGAAAGAGTAAGAAAATTTAATTGAGACAACTCAAAGGCGAAATCCATTAACACCAAGATAATGGAATTCATTGCTCTTGACAATCAACCGTTCTCTGTCGTGGGTGATGTTGGCTTTTGCGACTGGTCGAGCACCGGTACACACTAACGTTACCAAGATGTTGTTCAGATGTTGCCCTACCAGAGTTAGAGAGTAATAGAGTCAATGCTCTTAGCTTCCCGACATACTAGGGAACGCCGTTTGGGTCTTTGCGTGTCAAAAAAGATACACGTCAAATAACACTATTTGACATGTTAAATAAGCTTTTAATTTGACACATCAAATAACACAGTTCTATTATAGAATGTTGTGTGTTCTGTAGCACTGTCAAAGCTGAACAACTATCAGTAGCACTGTCAAAGCTGAACAAAAAAGTCTGCAAACAAGCAAACATCGGCCACGAATGTTGGTAATAAAGCATTATTTGTTTGACCGCAACTTCTGGGATAGCTAGCTAGCTTTAGCTTGGTACCTAGATAGCACCAATACAACCAGCCTGAAAACAGTAGAAACTGCAGTCATTTTCACTATTCTTAGCAATGATTTAGGAATCCTTGTGAGTAAGCATTAGCAAGGTAGCCACTTGTTTGCCTATTGAAATTGAACTTCAGTTCATGAAAATAAATAGCAGCCAGCAAGCTTCATCTGGCTAGTGAGGCTCGACCTGACCAGGTTATGTGTTGTGAAGCTAGCCACAATAAGGATTAGGCACAATAGTGGAATTTGCGGTTTGCCTTCAAAATAAAAAGTACCTCCTTGAAAGTGATGCAGAAGGTTACAATTGGTGGATTCATGCCATATTTAGACGAGATAATGTTAAACAAGGTTGAAATGTGAAGCAATGAAATGGGGTATCAGTCTACTCGGTGACACCCACAGAACACAACTGTGAAGAGTTTACGCAAATATTAGCATTGTAGCTCTTTTCGTGGGACTGTGACTGTGTGAAATCACCTCCCCAGTCAGCTTATTGTGTGTATTGACATTCATATTGTACTGTACAGCTTTACCTAAGGATTGGAGATCAATGAAATGGGGTAACAGTCTACTCAGAGTTATCAGACTCCAAAATATCCATGCGGCATTGTTTTTTCTCTGGATAGTGTTCAATACACATAGGTTGACAATAAATGTGGCTCAATTCACAGTTGTTTCAGAGTCCCGCAATAAGAGCTACGATGCTAATGTTCTCTGGGTGTAGACTGATACCCCATGTCATTGATCCACAATCCATAAGTAAGGATGTACAGTGAAATACGTATGCCCCCAACGCATTTGTAAAGTATAATACATCCAGTGTGATTTCAACAGATTTGTCAAATTAACAAATGATTGTCTTTTGTTGATTTTATATAACATTCTAACCTCGTTTAGCATGATCTATTAAACTATGGCATAATTCTACTATTTGTATCGCTATCAATGACATACTTTTGTTTTGAAGGCTAACCGCAAAGTCCACTGTTGTGGCTAATCCTTATTGTGGCTAGCTTCACATAGATGGGCCCGACCACCATTAATCAAATAATAACTGTCTGATAAATTAGGGTTATTGTAGATGATGACACCTAGCTATATAGTTAGCTAGCTAACTATAGCAACTGAAACAGATTGTCGCTTTGCTATATTTTTGGGGAAGAACATTGTTTGCTCCCATGAGCTAGCTAGCTTTTTTTATGACCAGCACTGTAGGTGCATGAGACAACTTTACCAGCACCATAGCATACGTATTGATTAATCGTTGTGACATGAAGTACAAGTGATAGTGTAATCAATGTGTAATAACTACGTAAAAAATGTATGAACGCATTAAATTATTATGGAACATGCAGTCATATTTAGGTCCTGATTGGTCAATAAGCTTATTTGACATGTCAAATAGTGTTATTTGACGTGTATCTTTTTTGACATGCAAAGACCCAAACGGCGTTCCATAGAAATCCTGGTTGAGAATGAAATGACTGAACAAATGAACAACGAAACAGCACAACAAGTAAGTGAAAGAAATAGGTTTTTATTGTGTTTTACTGGTAATGGGGACATACGTAAATGCCAACAAAATAACTTTAGTCAGTGTGTGTGTAACTTTTATTTAACTAGGAAAGTCAGTTAAGAACAAATACTTCTTTAACAATGAAGGCCTACCCCGGCCAAACCCGGACAATGCTGGGCCAATTGGGCGCAGCCCTATGGGACTCCCAATCACGGCTGGATGTGATACAGCCTGGATTTGAACCAGGGACTGTAGTGACGCCTCTTGTACTGAAATGCAGTGCCTTAGACAGCTGCGTCCATGTGTGTGTGTTAACTATTTAACTGTACTAGAATGCTTAAAAGGCCGCTAAAATTGTAAATATTGGTTATCAGTATTGGTTTTTTTTTGGCAAGGAAAATATTGGATATCGGTATCGGCCAAAAGTGTCATATCGGTGCATCACTAATCACAGTGTGAGAAGGGTTGGCTGAAGACCAGTAAATGGCTTCTATCACTCTCTTCTATCACTTCTATCAATGGCTTCTATCACTCTTAACAGCGTGCTGTGTTGCTTTCTGGGGACTGTAATGGACACACACCTGTGTGTGTGTGTGTGTGTGTGTGTGTGTGTGTGTGTGTGTGTGTGTGTGTGGTGTGTGTGTGTGTGTGTGTGTGTGTGTGTGTGTGTATGTATGTCAAGGGGTAATGGATGACTCAGCAGAGCTGGTGTAATGGCCACACATGCAGGAAGAAGATGGATGCTGCCGTTTAATGGAACCTGATAGAGGTTGACCACTGGGCCCTTTCACTCTGGGAAAACATCAGACACACACACATGTACAACAGATGAAGACACACACAATAAATATCCAGTGCTTATTGCCTAATCAGTCTAGACTTATTTCCTCACTTTGAGAATTTGTAGAACACATTTTCTCCCTTTTTAGCAATTTCAAGTACATGAGTGTGTGAGAGAGACGTGGGCGTGCAGAGGTGGCGTGGAAGAAGAAGGAGATAGAGGGAGATAGAGGGAGATGGGGAATAAGAGGGAGCAAAGAAAGAAAGAGGCTGAGGGCCAAGTATTTCTGCGGATCTTAGCGGTTATTCAGATTCTCACACACACACACACACACACACGACCTGAGGGTGACTCGGTGCATATGGTAAGGAGGGTTGGTTAACGTGCCCCTAACTGGAGATCAGAATTCATCACTACCTGTCATGATGTCTGTGTCAGCCTTTGGCTTGTCTCAATGAGTTGTCTCTCATTCACTCTCTTTTACTCCATCCCTCCATCGTGAGGTTTGTTTCAGACCTCTTTGAAGTTAAATAACCCACAAGTGATTGGCACCCAACCATTTCACTCTCAGAGCTGTGTATGTGCTTGCATGTGTGCGTTTGTGGACGTGTGTGTGTGTGTTTGTGTGTGTGTAGGAGTGTGTGTGTTTGTGTGTGTTTATGAGTATGTGTGTGTGTGTGTGTTTATGAGTATGTGCTTGCATGTGTGCGTTTGTGGACGTGTGTGTGTGTGTTTGTGTGTGTGTAGGAGTGTATGTGTTTGTGTGTGTTGGAGTGTGTGTGTTTGTGTGTGTTTAGAAGTATGTGTGTGTGTGTGTGTGTGTGTGTGTGTGTGTGTGTGTGTGTGTGTGCGTGCGTGTGTTCTCTCCAAGGTGAGAGAGGTGATATCGGCAGCACCCAAACCAATCACAGGAGGCCCTCTCCCCTATGACATCATCTGCTCAGGTTCCTCTACTCCACAGACACACAGCCTTGTGTCTCCCTCTATCTGCCTAACACACACAGGTGCACACACAAACAGACGCTCGCACACACACACACAAAGGACAATAATACCCCAGCCATGTGAGTATTTATTTTTTCCATGAGTTCACTTCCCCATCTGCATCTAGTCACAGTCAAATATAGTAAGTATATAAAATAAAATATAACAGATGGGCTTCTGCAGTGTTTCCCCCAGGATTGTTTTCAGCAGTGGTGGCAAAATTATGTTGACACCATCGGAAATATAACTGATTCACGCCACTGCACTGTAGGGAGATGATAAGGAACACAGTGGTTGTGCAATCCTGGCTCTCATTCGTACCACTGCTCACTCTGTTTGCTAAAGATATAGGTTGTAACTTGTCACTCTGATCTTAAAGGGATGGGCTTAACTGCCAAAATCTTGCACTGTTTTCTACTTACCAGCCGCTGCTAAATTAATATCGGGGAAACACTGGCTTCTGAAAAAAAATCCACCCTCAGTTGACTGTGGAAGACCTGCATCTTTGCCCACAAGCAGATCATTTTGGAGTGACTTCCTCCATAACAGTCTCGAAGGCCTCTTTTCCTTCAGCCTTCTTACCCCTTCACCTATCAGTAATCACCAGGGGAAGGAGATGTGGTAATGAAGCCTTCTAGGACTATGGGGACCAGTTCATAAGATAATACTTATGAGAATCTGACCTCTGCCCTCTGACCCCAGCACACATCTGGAGTCCTCATTAAAGGACCAGAGCACAATTTGGCTTCCTGTCTGGTCAACCTCCCAAACCAAAACCCAACCCCCATCCCCAACTATCTTACCTCACCTCTTGTTCTACAAATAGCAACAAATAGAGGAACATGAATTATGCTGATATGCAGTAAATAATCGTGACAGTCCAGGACTGACTGGGACTAGTTAGTACAGATGCTGTGAGAGGAGGACCTATGAGTGTTCTGTGAGACTATTTTTGATTTCTATTGTTGTGTTTGACTGGAGGCAGAGATGGGGGATGGGAGGGGTGTTTGTTCTGACTGTGAGCAGTAGAGAGGGGGGCAGCAGTGTGTCTTCACCAGAGTAGAGGAAAGGGACAGTTAAGGTGAACAAATGGAAAATAAGTGTAGTCATATTGGCAATGATGACAGTGCTGCTACTGATGACGACGATAGTGACGTTAAAAGTCATGGATGCAATGATATCAGTAATGGTGATGACAAGTAGCATTAATGTGTCAGTCTGTTGTTTATGAAGTAGCCAATAGAACGTGCCCATTAGGCTTGGAGTGGAACTACAAGAAACACACAGAAGCCAACACACAATAGGAGGAAATCAATACAAACAAAGAACGCAACAGAACACAAAAGCAGTGCTATCAAGTACAGAACACACCAAACTAGAAAACTGAAAAAGAGTTCAAAGTTGAAAAAGTATTAGAGCATTGGAAGTGTGTCGTTCAGCGTCTCGTGTCTGAGGAAGATGAAAGCAAGATTAGACGTAGCCCAGTGAGCCACTTCCCTCAGGAAATACCAGGAGAGTATAGTCATCCTGGACCAACACACACACACACACACACACACACACACACACACACACACACACACACGTGAAGGCTCTCGAACACGTATATATTAATATTTTTCTGTGTATATCAATAAGCCAATGCAAACAGACAACATTTTTACAAAAATGTAAAATAAAATAGATCATAAATTATGTTTAGTTTTAGTTTATTTATTCTAAACTTTGGGCAAAAAATGTAATCGTTTTCTAATGGGGTTTTTGAGCTTCTGAATCTGGCAGGTAAATGCTGCCAGTAGATGCCGGTGTTTCAAATATGCCTAGCAAGTGCATCAGTATCACTTGGTATCAGTAGCTAATAGGTAAGAAAATCTGAGGGCGAGCACAGAGTGTGACTGGTACAAGCTAGAGCAGCTTGTGAAGTTGCTGGAGTCGTTTGCAATCCACACCGACCAACTTCAAACTGACAGCCAGTTGCGGTGCCTTGCCTTCTCAACCTTGAGGCACACTTGCAGTCAACTACTGTTGTAAAACAGTTGGCACAGGTCCTCCTGAAGTCACTGTTTGAGCGCTTCGCATGCATACTGAATCATCTGGCAGCCAACTTCGATCCAAACCCTGCAGCAGCTTGCCTAATGGACCCAAGTCTGTCTCAACAGAGATGGAGCCACTGATGAGGGAAGCAGAGTATTTTGTACTTCAGCAAATTAGAGAGTACAGCAGTGGAACAGCAGGACACCAGCAAGATGCCAGCACGTTGAATCCAGCAAGCATCTCGACCAGTTCTTCAGAAATATAGCTTAATCACATCGAAGATTGTGTCTGAGGTCACTGTCCAGCCAGAAGCTCAACCTGGCAGGGCATTAAGTGCCCCGTGTGAGCTGCGGAAATACCTGGAAGAGGTAAAGGGGGGTATGTTTACAGAGTCACCGCTCCAGTTCTGCAAGGCAAGGATGGCTGTTTATCCAAAGTTGTGACACTGGATCTGGTTTCTTCCCCTGCATCCTGAGCGTTCGTGGAGAGAATATTAAGCTTGACATCAGGCTTGGCATACCGAATGACCACCTCTATGGAACGCAGTCTTCTTCAAGATAAACCAGAAAATCTTGGTTGGTTGAGGTACTTGATTCTTCTTACATCTACTACTAAAGTTAAAAAATCATTGGATTGGTGTAAACATGGGAAAGAGAGTTTCCTTTTACCATATTTCTTGCACCAGTCTAGGCGCTTATCCTTTAATCCAAGTCACATTAGGATTGTTTAAAAACTTAAACCAAACCTATGCCCTGGACATGGAATTGTATGGAGTCCTCGAGTAACCAAAAACCTAGACCCCTTTAGGGGTGCATGCACCTGGACCCCTTGTCCCATCCCCCAAGCCCAGAGGGTTGCAATAAAGAACCCCTTGTCCCAAAAGCTGGAGGCATAAACACACACACACACACACACAAACTAAGAGCTAACTGTCCATGCAGCTTACTAAGACTGCCTCATACTCTATCTCAGCAAGTAAATCTCTAGCATTATTAGCCCCACAGCGTTAACATGCTATTGCATCTACAATAAGGCTTTATTGATCGAACCAATAATGCATGTCATGATACTTATGTTAATTATGCTAATCATTGAGTTAGCAGAAACAACGATTCATCTCAGGATGATTTTTGGAATGTGATGTTATAACCATCCCTGTACGAGCTACAGTGCGTGCTCACAGACACACACACACACACACAGTGGGGTGACATACAGCAGCTGCATACCACTCCAGCCCACTCCCAGAGACACACACACACTAAGGGGGGAGAGAAGAGACAAGAGGACCAGCGCAGAGGAGGAATTAATGTAGAAGCACTGCATTCCAGATAACAGAACCAAACCAATTTCTATTCTCTTCCACCATCTCCACAACCCTTTCTCACTGGGAAGAAGTGCTATGAATTAGCCCACCATATGGTATGGTTGATTTTCTTACATGTAGACAAACGTATGTATGTATACATATACACAGTTGAAGTCAGAAGTTTACATACACTTAGGTTGGAGTCATTAAAACTCGTTTTTCAACCACTCCACAAATTTCTTGTTAACAAACTATAGTTTTGGCAAGTTAGGACATCTACTTTGTGCATGACACAAGTAATTTTTCCAACAATTGTTTACAGACAGATTTCACTTATAATTCACTGTATCACAATTACAGTGGGTCAGAAGTTAACATACACTAAGTTGACTGTGCCTTTACACAGCTTGGAAAATTCCAGAAAATTATCTCATGGCTTTAGAAGCTTCTGATAGGCTAATTGACATAATTTGAGTCAATTGGAGGTGTACCTGTGGATGTATTTCAAGGCATACCTTCAAACCCAGTGCATCTTTGCTTGACATCATGGAAAAACAAAAGAAATCAGCCAAGACTTCAGAAAAAAAATTGTAGACCTCCACAAGTCAGGTTCATCCTTGAGAGCAATTTCCAAACGCCTGAATGTACCATGTTCATCTGTACAAACGGTATGCAAGTATAACTGGTACGCAAGTATAAACACCATGGGACCATGCAGCCGTCATACCGCTCAGGAAGGAGACACATTCTGTCTCCTAGAGATGAATGTAATTTGGTGCAAAAAGTGCAAATGACCTTGTGAAGATGCTGGAAGAATAAGTAAAACGTAAAAGTAAAACGAGTGCTATATCGACATAACCTGAAAGGCTGCTCAGCAAGGAAGCCACTGAAGCCACTGCTCCAAAACCGCCATAAAAAGCCAGACTATGGTTTGCAACTGCACATGGGGACAAAGATCGTACTTTTTGGAGAAATGTCCTCTGGTCTGATGAAACAAAAATATAACTATTTAGCCATAATGACCATCGTTATGTTTGGAGGAAAAAGGGGAAGGCTTGCAGGCTGAAGAACACGATCCCAATCATGAAGCACGGGGGTGGCAGCATAATTTTGTGAGGGTGCTTTGCTGCAAGAGGGACTGGTGCACTTCACAAAATAGATGGCATCATGAGGTAGGAGAATTATGTAGAAATATTGAAGCAACATCTCAAGACGTCAGTCAGGAAGTTAAAGCTTGGTCGCAAATGGGTCTTCCAAATGGACAATGACCCCAAGCATACTTCCAAAGTTGTGGCAAAATAGCATAAGGACAACAAAGTCAAAGTATTGGAGTGGCCATCCCAAAGCCCTGACCTCAATACAATAGAACATTTGTGGGAAGAACTGAAAAAAAAATGTGTGAGCAAGGAGGCCTACAAACCTGACTCAGTTACACCAGCTGTCAGGAGGAATGGACCAAAATTCACTCAACTTATTGTGGGGAGCTTGTGGAAGGCTACCTGGAACGTTTGACCAAAGGTAAACAAAATTTGGCTAAGGTGTATGTAAACTTTCGACTTCAACTGTATATACAGTAAACTCAGTTTTTCACAATTCCTGACATTCTAAACAAATGATAGTCCCACTAAGCGGAAACTAGATGGGACGGCGTATCACTGCAGAATGCTATGGTAGCCATGCTGGTTAAGTGTTCCTTCAATTCTAAATAAATCACTGACAGCGTCACCAGCAAAGCATCTCCACACTATCACACCTCCTCCTCCTCCATGCTTCACTGTGGGAACCACACATGCGGATATCATCCGTTCATCTACTCTGCGTCTCACAAAGACACAGCGGTTGGAAGCAAACATCTCAAATTTGGTTCATCAGACCAAGGGACAGATTTCCACCGGTCTAATGTCCATTGCTCGTGTTTCTTGGCCCAAGCAAGTCTCTTCTTATTATTGTTGTCCTTCAGTAGTGGTTTCTTTGCAGGAATTTGACCACGAAGGCCTGATTCACAGTCTCCTCTGAACAGTTGATGTGTCTGTTACTTGAACTCTGTGAAGCATTTATTTGGGCTGCAATTTCTGAGGCTGGTAAGTCTAATGAACTTATCCTCTGATGCAGAGGTAACTCTGGGTCTTCCTATCCTGTGGCGGTCCTCATGAGAGCCAGTTTCATCATAGCGCTTGATGGTTTTTGCGACTGCACTTTTCTGTATTGACTGACCTTCATGTCTTAAAGTAATGATGGACTGTAGTTTCTCTTTGCTTATTTGATCTGTTCTTGCCATAATATGGGCTTGGTCTTTTACCAAATAGGGCTATCTTCTGTATACCCCCCTCCCCCCTACCTTGTCACAACACAACTGATTGGCTCAAATGCATTAAGAAGGAAAGAAATTCCCCATATTAACTTTTGACAAGGCACACCTGTTAATTGAAATGCATTCCAGGTGACTACCTCATGAAACTGGTTGAGAGAATGCCAAGAGTGTGCAAAGCTGTCATCAAGGCAAAGGGTGGCTACTTTGAAGAGTCTCAAATATTAAACATATTTTGATTTGTTTATTACTTTTTTGGTTACTACATGATTCCATATGTGTTATTTCATAGTTTGATGTCTTCACTATTATTTTGACAATGTATAAAATACAAAAAATATAGGAAAAACCTTGAATGAGTAGGTGTGTCCAAACTTTTGACTGGTACTGTATATTTATTTTCCGGACTCTGACATGTCTCGTTCTGATATTTCTAAATGTCTTTCTTTTTGGATTATGTGCATATGGTTGAGTTTTTTTAGGTATTATTACTATACTGCAATATTCCCTCTAAGCTGTGTGCGTGCAGCAGCGCCGAAATATCAGAGAAGCACGAGATTGAACTTCACTCAACTTTCTGGAGCAGTGGTCACCAACCGGTCTATCGGGATCGATTGGTCGACCTCCAAGGCATTCCTAGTCGACCACCAAACCTTTATGTAAAAAACCCAACATTAAAGCCTTGTGTTCTATTTTTTTTTATTCCTCTGGCCTGTTTGGCGGTAGGTGTACACAATTCAGCTGCTCTGTGTGCCAGTTAGGCAAAAGGTTGCGATTTTGAACCATTTCAGTTGTCTGAAGGTACAAACTCTGTCTTCCCGGTGGGCCCTGAGAGCAAAGTGTAAGCTTCCCGCAGGTCAATCGAATGCCTCAGAATACCGTGTCTGCAGTAACGTAGCAGGCATAAGAAATCTACACACAAATGAGATTTCAAAATGTTTAAAACAATGATTAGAGAGAGACTGTCAACAAATAGAGCAAAGAGCTGCTGTTGTTATGAGTGAGTTCATGCTTAAATTCTTACTCAGCACTGTCAACACTTTGTATTCAACACCTTTATAAGCCATAAAATGTGCGTTCTTCCCATTTCCACTCAGCGCCACAAGACTGCAGTTGGGTATTTTTTAATATCAAGGAATATTTCACTTTCTCTGTTCATAGGAGTAACAACATGAATTTGTGCATGAGGCAGAAATAATGCGGTGCGACTCGAGTTTCGCCATCAGCTGGAAGACAGAGGCCCTTTTGGTCAGTGTCAGTGGAGGAAAGGGAGAGTGGAGGGCTGTTGAGAGGCAGAACCTCAGTCTGCTGTTCTCCCTCCACTGAGACTGAGCATCAGATTCAGGCACCATCAGCCCAGTAAAATTGAAATAAAAAGATAATTATTTAAATGTATGCTCACTCAGCTGTGCCTCACAAGTAATACAACAACGGCTCTACCATCACATAGCCTACCTCAAATTTTGAAATATATATATTTTTAAACGACCTGAAGAACAATGAATTGGCACGGCAATTCAAGCAATATGCGCTGATAATGTATTGGGCCATAGCTTACTGCACAAACCTCACTGCTACAGTACTGTTTTAAATTGGTTAATGTTGCACAGGCTTACATTTTTTAAGTCATGTTAAAAAAACAATCGGAGCGGTAGATCTGAGTGGTAGATCTGAGTAGTAGATCTGAGTGGTAGATCTGAGTGGTAGATCTCGGCTTGCATTTTGACTCAAAAAGTGATCTTGACTCAGAAAAGGTTGGTGACCACTGTTCTAGAGTTCTCTGTTAACACTATCAACATTTATCTTTACTGTAGCCACTTTCAACGCAACAAAACAAACTATGCAAAAGATTTTGTTGTAGGCAGAATGCATCAGAGTAGGATTCTATTGCATTGACACACACTACTCAGCCCGTACTCTACACAGACCGGTGTGGCATAAACAAATCAAAGATGCAGTAGGCCTATATGGATCTGTGCCATTTACGTTGAACTGGACTGTGTTTACAGCATGAGCGGTTCTGAGTACATGCGCCTGTTCTGAGATCAAAGCGTGAGCTGCATGTAGCCACGTGTGCACATTTTGTTCATATCCTTTGCTAGTTAGTGAGTTATTAGCCCTGTTATAGATAATTTGTAGTCAGCAATAGGGGTGATTGCTTCCCACAAAAGCACAAAACATGTACATTTCTAGACATCTTTGAAAAGAGAGTCAGGTAAAGAGCTTTTTTTGTCTTAAAGGGGCTGTGTTGTATTTTGAGACAGACTTGAATAAGCTAAGTAGCCAATAGGCAGAGGGTAGCAAAATGTGTCTGATTCTCTGTAATAATGGTATGGGAATAATAATGCATTTTATTTTGTAAAGTGGTTTCTTGCGTCAAACAATACAACATTTTCAGTCACCTCCTTGCATAAAGAAGTTAATGTCAAGCCCTGTATGTTTTTTTCAAAAGTCTAATGGAATGTAAGCCTTCATTGAACACCACACATTGGCTGCTACTGTAGGCTGAATGATAGAACAGCTTTTTCCATGTTAAAATGATATGGGATGCATTCATTATGGTAGGCCTACATTATGATCAAATAGCCACAGTAGCCTATATGGTCATTGTTAAAACTGTAACTTAAAGCAGGTACAGCCTCAGTGTTCACAGTAAATGGCGCTGGAAGTTGCACAGAATTTTCACAACATTCAAGTTTGCGCTCAGCAGACCTGAAATGAGCTCAGTGACGAAAAAATGTGAGGGAACATTGCTACACTGCTGGAGCTGGAAACACAAGCATTTCGCTGCACCTGCGATAATATCTGCAAATCTGTGTATGCAACCAATTAATGTTGATTTGACTTGATTTACACAC
Source organism: Oncorhynchus clarkii lewisi (assembly GCF_045791955.1). NCBI lineage: Eukaryota > Metazoa > Chordata > Actinopteri > Salmoniformes > Salmonidae > Oncorhynchus > Oncorhynchus clarkii. The sequence goes on from NC_092149.1 coordinate 67,200,791, forward strand.
AAACACATGCAACCACCCTGCACTTTAGTGCAGCACCGGTCTATAAAGTCATGTAGAGTCATGTGCAAGAGACTCAGGGGATTACACCACTACCACTCTCCATTGAGGGAGATGGAGAGGTGTGTGGTGAACTGCTGAATGGCCCTGGTGATGAAAACAGGGATGTGGCGAAGCGAACGAATGCTGCTTTGAAATGGAGATGGTTAAAGAAAATGGTCTGAAATGAAGGCGGTTTTAGATGGAGAGATGCTGCTTGCTCTTCCAGCCACAGAGAGAGAGGTAGAAATGTGGAGGTTTGAGATGCAGAGAGTGATCTGGTCTGGTCTGCTGTGTCTTGGATGTTTGAACAGGGAGGTCTGTGTAAGTAGGCCAAGAAAACAGCCCTGCTCTGGGGGAGAGAGAGGCATGAGAGAGAGGCAAGGAGGGGTGTGGGAGTCCTCCAGGTCAATAATAAACCTCTATTGATCGTTGCAGTGCAGCTGCAACAAGCAAGGAGGAGTATCGGCTGGCCTGTAAACAGATAGAAATCTCTTAGTACTGCTGTTCCACTCCCACAGAGCGGCTGGGCTGCTGCTTCTGCTATTCAGGTAAGATCTGTGGAGTTAAAGAATGCAAAAGCATACCACTCTCAGACATACAATATCTATAATATGAGCTTGGGTGGGGAGAGGTAGTGAGGAGATAAATAGGCTATCTATTAGTTGAGGACAAAAATGTATGTTAATAAATTGCAAAAATTGACCAGAAAGAGGCATGGGAGGAGGGAGTGCATGCATGTGTGCATTGGTCTGTGTATGGTGAAAGTGTGTGTTGTGCATGCTATCAGGTCAAGTACTAACTAGTAAGTAAGAAGTTCAATTCTGGGCAGTGGCACAACTTTCCATCACCCAAGGATGCTCAGCCCATTTTTAGATACACTGGGGTTTGAGTTACACACACTGACACGGATACGGTTTATAAGCGGTGACAGACCACGACATGAAAGGTGTTCCAAAATCAGCACTCTGGATAGTGTGAAGTAAATCATCACGCTTCCACCAGACGTACCGCAGAGACACATTCTAAACACCTTCAAATCTAAACATAAGACCGTTTGGAGACGGAAATGGACATCCATTTTGCAGCAGCTTTAAATTATACACTATAACGTAGTGAGTTTACAGACTGGCTGACTGTACATACAGCTCAAATGGCTGTTTTGGTTTCCAAAGGCATGACTGGTATCTTCAACCCAGTGAATATGTTGGGCCCCGAGGCCCTGGTTGCTGCTTTGCTTTCCTATTTGTACTGCCTAGAACCTTATAGGGAAGCATTGCTTCAACCATCTACCAGCCATCAGGAGCGAGAAGCTAGGAAAAGACTGCAGCTCCACTATGCATTCCCTGCTCTATTGTGTGTAGCCTACAGACAGACAGACTGACAGACAGACAGACACACACACACACAAAAAGAGGACCCCCCCCAATCATCCACCCATCCCCATTTCACATTCCTCTTTTGAAGCAGGAGGATCACCAGTGAAAACAGCCAAAAGGGTGGAGCTGGAGAGGCAGGGGCAGTGCTGCTCTCTCTCCCCCCAGTCTCCCCCTCTCCCTCTGGGCCAGACCTGAGCCCTTGAATAAAGCCTGGTGAAGCCTTGAGCACACAGGAGGATTACCGCGCTGTCCAACACTATTATTCATGTTAATAAAGAATGCTATCGTCTGGAGCGCCGCCTCGCCCAGTCAGATCCACCTCGTCCAGAGAGAGAGAGACGGGGAATGTTTATGATTTTATTTCATAGACTCATTCAGAAAGTGTGGATCTGGGATGAGTGAATTATAGAGATAGGAATCAGAGAGAATTCATAAAACAAATGGACTCAAAGGAAAGCTTTCTTATATTAACACTAGGAAACAAAACAATGAGGATTTGGAAGCTGAGGAAGATGGCTACTAAAGCGGCTGCTAGATACAAATCAGATCCGTAGTCCAGAGTTCTTACTAATTACTGCAACAAACTGCCAAAGGAACAAATAGCGTTCCCAAACCACTATGGGCATCCAACTACTGTTCTACTAATCTACGACCTTTGACTCTATTCTCTATGCCGCAAATTAGAGTCTAGTTGGCATTCCTGTTATCCAATGCATGTATGGGTAGCCCAATACGGCGACCAGAGTATGGGGCAAGTAGGTGTGTCGAAAGGAGTGGGTGTATGGAAAGTGAATTGGGCGGATTTGTTGCCACTCAAGACCGTTTTGCGTGGCTGATTGGGCTGCACAACGAGTCGATAAGCTTGAAGTGCTTCCTACTCTGTATCACAATCGTGTCGCTAACGTGGCCATTTTTTTCTCTTACATGATTTTATTTTCGAGTAGGATAGCAGCCTACGCAACAAATAACTAATATCGATAACCATCTAGATGTCACCTTGATGCATACATAGTCTACTACTCAATGGGGAGGGAATGAACGGCAATGGTATGGAAAGTAGCAACCTAGTAGCCAATATCAGGGTGACAGCTGCACAACCATACAACGCAAGTACACCCATTATCAACACTTTTAATAAAAAATAAACAATCGTCAGTTTTATAACTAAAATTCTACAATTATTAGTAAAACTAACAGTGAAATACGACTTAGACTCATCCTATGGCTTAAAAACCGAAGTCCTAACTCACGGTACGGTAGCTCAACGTACGGTGAGTTGTGTCGTAAGAAACTAAAGAAAAAACACCACTCAAACAAAAATGTCTAACCTATAGCAGAGCACTTTCGACTCACCTACTCCTTTCCACATGCCCACTACTTTCCTTTCGACACACCCACCCATACTCCGGTCGCCATATTGGGATGCAGATACCCCCTTCTCATCCAGTGAGGGCTAACTATTATGGAGTCACTGGAGACGCCTATAGAAAGATTGTGTTCAACATTTACATCCTGTGCCTGGGAAAGGGTTATGATACAATAGTCTCAAAGAGCATGTTATCTCCTCCCATCCCATACTGCCCTCTGATCCAACATCAAACCAGATCAGCTGACCGTTTAAGTCACACTGGTAAACACAGTCAGGGTCAGTGAAGGGGCAGAGTATTTAGGTAAGAGGAAAGAGACAAAAAAAGCAGAAAGGAGAAGACAGAAAGGGAGAAAAATTGAGAGAATAGAGAAAGGGAGAGAAATTGAGAAAATAGAGAAAGGGAGAGAAATTGAGAGAATAGTGAAACCTGATTTTGCAATGGAATCTGTACCCTTAGGGGCCAGAAACGGATTCATTTAAACCTGGAACCAATATTAAAGGCTAATCAGAGAGGGGAGGGCAGGTGAAAGCGCTAACTTATCTGTTAGTTGATTGGTTGACTGGTGGTGATGTATTTAGGTTAGTGGCTAGATGGCATTAACACTAACCTACTGCACTGTTGAGCAACCCAAAATACATTACCACCAGTCAACCAATCAACTAACAGATAAACTCACAGCACCGTTAGCATGACCAGATAATGGAGTATCAGAAGAATTTTACACATCAACCATTTCAAGGACAGAAGCCCCATCGGATAGAGTGCAGCCAGCTAGTCATACAGGCAACCATTACGAAACAACACTGATGCATGTATGTTGTCTGACAGAGCTCTGTTTGACTACATGCATGTGCCAATAGTGGTCAGCTGTTCATCCTGCCTGCCTGCCTGCCTGGTATTTTTTGTTTCTGTCTGTGAGAAGCCAATGGCCTAGTTTCTCTGACTGGGTTGTGAAGCAAGAAGAGCACTGCTACCAGTACTGGAGTTATGGGCAAGCCTTGGGGGGCCTGGCCTGCCCTACCGTACCCTCCTTCGTCCAAATAAAATATTGAAATATTTATCATTTATTTGACAGAGACACGTGTCGACAGAAAAACGCATCAATCTCAGATAAAGCATCAGAGCTAGCGAAACAGCACCCCTATGTCTCAGTATGTGTAGACCATGTATCTGATGTTGTCTGGAGTATGGCATGTCATACTCTTTTTGGCCAGACAGCATCAGATATATGGGTTACATATAGTAAGACAGAGGGGCGCTGTTTTGCTCGCTCGGATGCTTTCTCCAGATGTGATAGTTTTAGCAGAGTAGAAGAGGTGAAGCGAGAGGGCTCATTCTGCCAAAATATGTCCAGAATAAGCCTGCCTTTCTGCCTTTGGGACAACAACTCCCATTGTTAGAGAGTGGAGACATGAGCATGTCATCATTATTTACAGATCTCTGGTTTCAGCCACTTGCGAATTGGAAAGGAAAGTTGGCAGGTGCACAGTGCACTGTTCGGATGCTGGCTTCCCCTAAAGTAAATTGATGTTATGCCAAAATTAAATCCTGTCTAAATAAAATCATTCAAAATACTTCACCAGAGAGCATGACTTAGCCACAGAGGATCATTAGCTGTTGATTGTAAATAGGCCTATGCCTATTCGGGTACGCCCACAATTTGGGCATCGCGCATGACAATAGGCCTAGGTGATTATTGAGTTGCAGCTGTCAGTGAAAAGCATCTAAAATGTGTGAAGGTAATGTGTTGAGTATAATTTTAAATGTTGAGACAAGAAGAAGGGGTGTGGGTGTGTGGCTAAGATATGTCTCTCTCCAGAATGCACTCAACTGTCTCCCTATAATCCCTGTGCATTCATTGTTTTATTGTGTTATCCGTTTGCCCCGATTACTTTTTATCAACTCCCCATTACATATGTCACCAGTAGTAAACGTACCGTTAATCCCCATCGTTTGGTTACATACATTTCTGTTAATGTATGTATTAATGACAGTAATTAACTTTTTTCCTTCTCGGAATGGAAACATTGTTCGCAGAGTTCACAACCTGCTACAGTTTGGGTTTATTTCATAGCCATCAATAACAAGTTTGGTAAATGTTTTAATTGTCTTTTGTGTGGAGTGCTCCATGTGATCAATGAGCATGTATCAGGTTTCTCTGCCTTGATAATGTTGAGGGAGTGTGCAAGCCTGAGCATGCATAGAAGTACCTGTCCTGCTGCTTGCAAATGTAGAAAAGTGCCCATTTGGGGAGGTCTATTGTCCCCCCTTTCATGAAAACGGAGAAGGGACTGTGGATCCATCTCCGTTCATACATTTATTTGTTTGTAGGTTAGTCACGTGTTCAGTGATTGGGTCTCAGTGTAGGCAGCAGTCTCACTGAGTTAGTGATGACGATTTGACAGTTTGATAGCTATTTTTCAGTTTCTCAGTCCCAGCCTTGATTCACCTGTACTGTCCTCGCCTTCTGGATGATACCGGTGTGAACAGACAGTAGCTCGGGTGGTTGTTGTCCTTGTGATGCGTCGTGCAGACTGCACCACCCTCTGAAGAGCCTTGCGGTTGAGAGCGGTGCAGTTGCCGTACCAGGCTGTGATACACAATCTAGAGCATCCTGGCGGGCTGTATCTGTAAAGGTTTGTCAGGGTTTTGGGTAACGGGGAAAATTTCTTCAGCCTCCTGAGGTTGAAGAGGCACTGTTGCGCCTTCTTCACCATACTGTCTGTGTGGGTGGACCATTTCAGTTTGTCTGTGATGTGTACGCCCAGGAACTTAAAACATTCCACCTTCTCCACTGCTGTCCCTTCGATGTGGATAGGGGGTGCTCACTCTGCTGTTTCCACGATCATCTTCTTTGTTTTGTTGACGAAGAGTGAGAGGTTTTTTTCCTGACCTCACTTTCCGAGTGCCCTCACCTCCTCCCTGTAGGCTGTCTCGTGGTTGTTGGTGATCAAGCCCACTACTGTTGTGTCGTCTGCAAACTTGATGACTGAGTTGGGGGTGTGCATGGCCATGCAGTCGTGGGAGAACAGGGAGTAGAGGAGAGGGCTGTGCACACACTCTTGTGGGGCCCCAGTGTTGAGGGTCAGAGAGGTGGAGATGTTGTTTCCTACATTCACCACCTGGGGGCGGCCAGTCAGAAAGTCCAGGACCCAGTTGCACAGGGAGGGGTTGAGACCCAGGGCCTCCAGCTTGATAATGAGCTTGGAGGGTACTATGGTGTTGAATGCTGAGCTGTAGACAATGAACAACATTCTTACATACAGTTGAAGTCGGAAGTCTACATACACTTAGGTTGGAGTTAAAACTCATTTTTCAACCACTCCCCAAATTTATTGTTAACAAATTATAGTTTTGGCAAGTCGGTTAGGACATCTACTTTGTGCATGACACAAGTAATTTTTCCAACAATTGTTTACAGACACATTATCTCACTTATAATTCACTGTATCACAAGTCCAGTGGGTCAGAATTTTACTGTGCCTTTAAACAGCTTGGAAAATTCCATAAAATGATGTCATGGCTTTAAAAGCTTCTGATAGCCTAATTGACATCATTTTAATATATTGGAGGTGTACCTGTGGATATATTTCAAGGCCTACTTTCAAACTCGGGGCCTCTGCTTGACATCATGGGAAAATCAAAAGAAATCAGCCAAGACCTCAGAAAAATACATTTTGACCTCTAAAAGTCTGGTTCATCCTTGGGAGCAATTTCCAAATGCCTGAAGGTACCACTTTCATCTGCACAAACAATAGTACGCAAGTCTAAACACCATGGGACCATGCAGCCGTCATACGGCTCAGGAAAGAGACACGTTCTGTCTCCTAGAGATGAATGTAATTTGGTGCGAAAAGTGCAAATCAATCCCAGAACAACAGCAAAGGACCTTGTGAAGATGCTGGAGGAAACGAGTACAAAAGTATCTATATCCACAGTAAAACGAGTCCTATATCGACATAACCTGAAAAGCCGCTCAGCAAGGAAGAAGCCACTGCTCCGAAACCGCCATAAAAAAGCCAGACTACAGTTTGCAACTGCACATGGGGACAAAGATCGTACTTTTTGGAGAAATGTCCTCTGGTCTGATGAAACATAATGACCATCGTTATGTTTAGAGGAAAAAGGGGGAGGCTTGCAAGCCGAAGAATACCATCCCAACCGTGAAGCACAGGGCGGCAGGATAATGTTGTGAGGGTGCTTTGCTGCAGGAGGGACTGGTGCACGTCACAAAATAAATGACATCATGAGGAAAGGAAAATGATGTGGATATATTGAAGCAACATCTCAAGACATCAGTCAGGAAGTTAAAGCTTGGTCGCAAATGGGTCTTCCAAATGGACAATGACCCCAAGCATACTTCCAAAGTTGTGGCAAAATGGCTTAAGGACAACAAAGTCAAGGTATTGGAGTGGCCATCACAAAGCCCTGACCTCAATCCTATTGAAAATTTGTGGGCAGAACTGAAAAAGCATGTGCGAGCAAGGAGTCCTACAAACCTGACTCAGTTACACCAGCTCTGTCAGGAGGAATGGGACAAAATTCACCTAACTTATTGTGGGAAGCTTGTGGAAGGCTACCCGAAACGTTTGACCAAAGTTAAACAATTTAAAGGCAATGCTACCAAATACTAATTGAGTGTATGTAAACTTCTGACCCACTGAGAATGTGATGAAAGAAATGAAAGCTGAAATAAATAATTATCTCTACTATTATTCTGACATTTCACATTCTTAAAATAAAGTGGTGATCCTAACTGACCTAAAACAGGGATTTTTACTAGGATTAAATTTCAGGAATTGGGAAAAACTGGGTTTAAATGTATTTGACTAAAGTGTATATTAAACTTCCGACTTCAAATGTAGGTATTACTTTTGTCCAGATGGGATAGGGCAGTGTGCAGTGTGATGGCGAGCCACTCAAAGCATTTCATGATGACAGAAGTGAGTGAGTGCTACACTGAACATTTAGTTCAGTTATCTTTGCCTACTTGAGTACAGGAACAAAGGTGGCCATCTTGATGCATGTGGGGACAGACTGGGATAGGGAGCTATTAAATATGTCTGTAAACACACCGGCCAGCTGGTCTGCGCATGCTCTGAGGACGCGGTTAGGGATGCCATCTGGGCCAGCAGCCCTGCGAGGATTAACAAGTTTAAATGTTTTACTCACGTCAGCCACTGAGAAGGAGAGGGGTAGCCGCAGTCTTTGTTAGCGATCCGCAACGGTGGCACTGTGTTATCCTCAAAACGGGCAAAGAAGGTGTTTAAGTTTGTCTGGAAGCGTGACGTCGGTATCCGTGACGTGGCTGTTTTTGTTTTGTAGTCCGTGATTTTCTGTAGACCCTGCTACATAAGTCTCTTGTCTGAGCCGTTGAATTGCGACTTCAGCTTGTCCCTGTAATGGCATTTCACTTGTTTGATTGCCTTGCGGAGCGAAACCATCCACGGTTTCTGGTTAGGTTAGGTTTTAATGGTCACAGTGGGTGCGACGTCTCCAATGCACTTATTTATAAACGCACTCACGGAGTCAGCGTATAGGTCAATATTGTCCTCTGAGGCTGATCAGAACATATTCCAGTCTGCGTGATCAAAACAATCTTGGAGCGTGGCTTCCGATTGGTCAGACCAGCGTTGAATGGTTCTCGTCACTGGTACATCCTGTGAGTTTCTGCCTATAAGCTGGGACGAGCAATATTGGTTCATGGTCGGCTTTGCCGAAGGGAGGGCGGGGGAGGGCTTTGTATGCATCGCGGAAGTTAGAGTAGCAGTGGTCGAGAGTATTAGCCCTATGTGTCGTGCAATCAATATGCTGATAAAATTTAGGTAGCATTGTTCTCAAATTTTCTTTGTTAAAATACCCAGCTACAATAAATGCAGCCTCCGGATATATAGTTTCCAGTTTACATAGAGTCGAGTGAAGTTCCTTGAGGGCCGTCTTGGTGTTCGCTTGAGGGGGGGGGGGGGGTGTACACAGCTGTGACTATTGCTGATGAGAATTCTCTTGGTAGGTAGAATGGCCGACATTTGATTGTAAGGAATTCTAGGTCGGGTGAGCAGAAGGACTTGAGTTCCTGTATGTTGTTATGATTACAACAAGAGTTGTTAATCATAAAACATACACCCCCGCCCTTCCTCTTCCCAGAGAGGTGTTTATCTCTTTCAGCACGATGCATGGAGATGCCCGGTGGCTGAACGGATTCCGACAACATATACAGAGAGAGCTATGTTTCCGTGAAACAGTGAATGTTACAATCTCTGATGTCTCTCTGGAAGGCAACCGTCGCTCGAATTTTGTCTACCTTGTTGTCAAGAGAAGGGACATTGGCTTGTAGTATACTCGGGAGAGGAGAGCGATGTGCCCGTTTTCTAAGCCTGAACAGAAGACCACTCCGCCTGCCCCTTCTGTGTCGCCGTTGTTTTTGGTCAGCTGCTGGAATTAGATCCATTGCCCTGGGTGGTGGTCCAAAGAGAGGATCTGCTTCGGAAAAGTCGTATTCCTGGTTGTAATGTTGGTAAGTTGACGTTGCTCTTATATCCAATAGTTCTTCCTGGCTGTATGTAATAAGACTTAAGATTTCCTGGGGTAACAATGTAAGAAAAAAATAAAATACTGCATAGTTTCCTAAGAACGCTGTCACGCTCTGACCTTCAATATCTCTGTTTTCTATATATTTTGGTTAGGTCAGGGTGTGACGAGGGTGGGTATGCTAGTTTTTGGATTGTCTAGGGTTTTTGTATGTCTATGGGTTTTCTAGGTCTAGGTCTTTATATGTCTATGGTGGCCTGATATGGTTCCCAATCAGAGGCAGCTGTTTATCGTCGTCTCTGATTGGAGATTATATTTAGGTGACCATTTTCCCTTTTGTGTTTGTAGGTTTTTGTTCTACGTTTAGTTGCCTGTCTGCACTACTCATATTAGCTTCACAGTTCGTTTTGTTATTTTGTTCAGTGTTCATTCTTATAATAAAGAACGTACGCATACCACCCTGCACCTTGGTCTCCTCCTTACAACGAATGTGACAGAAGAACCCACCACAAAAGTACCAAGCAGCATGGTAAGGAGGAGCAGCGCTTTATGGAGAAATGGACATGGGAGGAGATCCTGGATGGAGCAGGACCCTGGACGCAGGCTGGGGAGTATCGCCTTCCGAAGGAAGAAATAGAGGCAGCGAAAGCGGAATGGCGATATTACGAGGAGAAATACAAACGAGGCAAGCACGAGAGGCAGCCCCAAGAAAATCTTTGGGGGGGGACACATGAGGAGATTGGCTGAGTTAGGTTGGAGACCTGAGCCAACTCTTTGTGCTTACCGTGGGGAGAGTGTGACTGGTCAGGCACCGTGTGATGCAGAGATGCGCACGGTGTCTCCAGTTCGTATTCATAGCCCGGTGCGCTCTATTCCAGCTCCTCGCATTTACCGGGCTAGAATGAGCATCCAGCCAGGATGGATGGTGCCGGCTCAGCGCTCCTGGTCTCCAGTACACCTCCTTGGACCAGGATATCCTGCGCCGGCTCTACGTACTGTGTCTCCGGTGTGTCTGCACAGCCCAGTGCATCCTGTGCTAAAGCCCCGCACTTGCCGGGCTAAAGTGAGCATCCAGCCAGGACGCATTGTGCCAGATCTACGCTCTAGATCTCCAGTGCGTCTCCACAGTCAAGTAAGTCCTGTGCCTGCTCCCCGCACTCGCCCTGAGGTGCGTGTCTCCAGCCCGGTACCACCAGTGTTGGTCCCACGCACCAGGCCTCCACTCCAGCGAAGGTCCCCAGTCCGGGGTCTCCAGTGATGATCCACGGTCCGGTTTTACAAAGGCGGAGAGATCAGAATAAGGAGGGGTGGCTGCATCCAGAACCGGAGCTGCCACCGAGGGTAGATGCCCACCTGGAACCTCCCCTATAGGTTCAGGTTTGTGGCCGGGAGTCCTCACCTTTGGGGGGGGTGGGGGTACTGTCACGCTCTGATCTTTAATATCTGTATTCTATATATTTTAGTTAGGTCAGGGTGTGACGAGGGTGGGTATGCTAGTTTTTGTATTGTCTAGGGCTTTTGTATGTCTAGGAGTTTTGTAGGCCTAGGTCTTTATATGTCTACGGTGGCCTGATATGGTTCCCAATCAGAGGCAGCTGTTTATCGTTGTCTCTGATTGGGGATTATATTTAGGTGGCCATTTTCCCTTTTGTGTTTGTGGGTTTTTGTTCTATGTTTAGTTGCCTGTCTGCACTACTCATATTAGCTTCACAGTTCGTTTTGTTATTTTGTTTGTTCAGTGTTCATTCTTATAATAAAAAAGAATGTAAGCATACCACGCTGCACCTTGGTCTCCTCCTTACAATGAACGTGACAAACACGAAGCGAGGCGACCATCTCTGTTGGCGCCATCTGATATGATGGCGGTGACACATAGGAGGTCCTGTGAAAAAATCCGACCCCCATGGAAATCAAATGCCCATCCAACTGACTCATTCTCATGCCGGCCCTATCTGTTACAGAAATCTATTAACCTCTGTTGTGTTCTAAAAGCACAGGCCTGATTACTGTTCAAATGACTATCCAATAGAGCTACAGTACATGCCCACTGAAGAGAGAGAGAGCAGACACAGAAGTATTTTCTCCTCTTTTCATTCCATTCCATTGGGTTATGGGGGTTAATCCAGAAAGCATGTGTGTTCTTAATCAAGCCATTGGGGAGGTGTGTGTGTGTGTGTGTGGTCCTATATGCAGCTCTCATGTGAGCGCATAGTGTAAAATATCAGTGCATTCGTAAATTAATGTGTGACTGGACACGTGTGTGTGCCGTGTTAGTGACCTTCCTGACTGGACACACACCAGTGCTGGGGTTGTGCTGGCGCCGGTGTTGGGGGACTACCTATGTGCACATTCTCATTCCCATAAAACATAAGGCTTCAGTTGCACTACAGAGCGCAAGGATTGCATCACTGTGGAAACAAGCCAACCTCATAACCCTGATTTAGCTCTGTCGTAAGAAGCAATCTATAAAGGTCGAAGGTCACATCCACACTATTTCTAATCACTTACGTATATATTTATGTTTTTGCATTATTGAGTGGCAGTAATGTGATGGAAAGGTTAAAAGGACAGGTAAAGAGAGAGAGCACTGCGCACACACACACACACACACACACACACACACACACACGTGGACACACACACTACCAACCTCCCAGGGCCTAGAAGACCTCTCATACCAGATCATTTTAAGTGCACTGAGCCATAATGTCAATGCACATGCACATGCCAAGCTCCAATCTCAGAGGATCGTATATAGAGGGTGGTATGGTAGACACCCCGGACAATGACGAATCAGGATTCATGCTTCCTTGCCTCCCTCCATGACTCCATGGAAGTTCTTTGGACTTGTCATTCCTAAAGGAGTGGCTAGGAAGGGTAGGAGCCTGGATAACTATGTGTTCTAAAGAAAGAAGAGCTATTCTGGACCTGTGTCAGTGGATGCTATAGGAAAACTAGCACAGAGCTCCACTAGCCTAGTCCATGACAGCATCTTGACAGGGAGAGTCAAGAGTTTCTGAAACCCAAATTACAAACTCTGTCTCTCTAGGATCTATCCTGCTCTGTCATTTCTCCACATCTTCCAGACAGGAAGCTGCTGTCGGGGCCTTTGGATCCACCAGGCCTCACAGCTCCATAACCCTTCATTTTGTGGGAACGAGGGGGGCGATATCTAAACCACTGGAACTTTTTACACAGGCATTTTTATCACCTCCTCAAAGGGCCGGGCTAAATCTAGGTCTTGTGATGAGGAGGTTTCATATTCACAGCAGGCTGTAACAAAAAGAGTGTCTCTTTGGTACAGGGAAGGGTGAGGCTCAGTTAATTAAGACAGAGCTGTTTTAACCTCCAGTAAAAACAAATGTAAAGAAAAGTGGCGAGTGAGAAACAATACAATGGAGATAACAGTCCTTGTGAAGAACATAATGCCCGGTGTTGTTTCACAGAGATTTTCTTCCTCACGTCACTCCATGGTGGCTCTTCTGACAATGAGCCGCTTCAGAGAAGAGCTTCTCTCCCAAAGCTGAGTAGCTGTATAGACAGCCCAAATGGTTTGATTTGACTTTCTTTGCCAAGAACTGAACGGGGCATAGACAGCAAATGTGACGTGGTCCATAGATGTTGTAAAATAGACCGAGCATTCTGCTCGGGCAATAGCATGGAGAGCCCAAATTGTGTGGGTCCTGTCTTCTACCAAAAAAGAAAGTTTGCACTGTGGTCCTTGTGACACCCATTGAAGCCTTAGCATTGGGAGGTAGTGAAGCTTATCCACCCTCTCTGTTCCAAAATGACCCCACATACCAACATGTCAACACGGAGATATTAATGCTCGTTGTGACACCGGGTCAAACCCCAGCCCTCTTAGTGAGAGGGTGACACATTCAACACACATCCACCTCCAGACCAGGGGCTTAGAGCCAGTTGACGCCAGTGACCCAATAACAAGTCTTCAGCCTGGGTGTACCTCAGAGTCCTGTACTGGTACCACTCACTAAGATGGGGGTTTACAGAACAGCATACAGTCAAAGCACAATGTCATACAAAACAAGCTGACTATCTTGTGTGCTTTGTTAGCTATACACTCAGGAGAAGGCTGAAACATGTTTGTCTTAGATAAAGTATGTATATGTGTATTGTCATACTAATCATACACCCAACCATAATAACTCCAAGGCTAATAATAGCAGACTGCATGTTGGCTGCTATTCAGACCCCTAATGTTGGAACAGAACTCCACCCTGGGTTCTTCCTTCTATAAACATGCACACAGTGCAAAGGTTCTTTCAGTGTGTGTGTGTGTGTGTGTGTGTGTGTGTGTGTGTGTGTGTGTGTGTGTGTGTGTGTGTGTGTGTGTGTGTGTGTGTGTGTGTGTGTGTGTGTGTGTGTGTGTGTGTGTGTGTGTGTGTGTGTGTGTGTTAAAGCAATACATGACATTGTATGTAATGGTGGCCAACTCAGTGGCCTTGTGGTTAGAGTGTCTGCCCTGAGATTGTAGGTTGTGAGTTCAATCCTTGGCCGAGTCATAGCAAAGGCTGTAAGAATGGGACCTGATGCATCTCTACTTGGCATTAAGGAGATAGATTTGGGGTAAGGCACTGCGATAGACTAGCATTCTGTTCAGGGGGTGTACTTGTACATCAAGCTGCTAGCCCTCCTGCCCTGTGTGTGTACGCCTATGAGAGATCATATGTGTGTAATCATGATTTGAGGGCTCAGCATTAAATCCCCTGCAGAAACACAGATTTGAGCATTGATTAAATGTTGTAGGGTCTCCTGTTGTAGAGATCTGTTCAGGTGAACTTGCCTCGCCCTTGCATCATCATTCAACTCTCATCATCAGCCTGTCTGTCCCCAATTCCCCCCTCCTCCACTATGATGTCATCCACTGTGCTTTATCTTCCCAGAATGCTTTGCTTGTGATGACAGCAGACAAACTAAATGAATCCTTCCTAAAAAAAAACTAAAATTGCCCTGGGCTACAGTCCACAAGGAGCGAGAAGTTTGGAAACTGCTGAGGGGTAAAACAGAGTGGTGGTTGGAAGGCACTTCTGAGGACAGCAGTAGCCACTACTCAGCAGGTGGGCAGACAGGAGTCAAATCAGCACAACATGATCTGTTCCTGCCTCACCGGAATTTTACATGACTGTGGTTTTTAGCGGGGTTACCTGATTCTCAGCAATGGAATAGTGCTGGTACAAAAACAACAAACTCCCCTATAAAGCACTGTATGTTCGAGAGGCCAGAGCTCAAAAGTTGCCCCAAAGCAACTGTGCACAACAACAGAGAGACAGAGCTCGCCAAGACTTTGCTATGAACACCACTGAAGCCCTTAACCCTTACCTACTGGGCCTGATACAGATCATCGGATTCACTAGCTCGGTTTCTTGTTTCACTCAGGGGAACCGCCAAATATAGCAGCTATCGCAGCCTGCCTCACAAGTTGCCATGGGACTAAACAACAGTGGTTGTCAAGGGCTTGTTTTAATCAGATGGAGGGGCTGGTGGGGTGTTAGAAAAAAGGGGGAGGGTGAAGGTGGGAGAGAGGGAGAGAGAGAGCAATTACATAATGATTACAGTGCAGAGTGATGCCATGACGATAAAAGAAAGAGTCAGAGATTTACAGAGTAGGAAGAGGGGAGGAGGGAAAAAGAGAGAGAAAGGTAGGGAAGGAGAGTGTTTTATGAGTGCATAGATCTTCCATGCATCCAATGCTTACACACACACACACACACACACACACACACACACGGAAGGAGGAGGGGGCTCACTGTTGCTAGGGCAAACCACACATACACACAAGGAATAAGTTAGCCCTAAATATTTCTAAAACTAAAAGCATTGTATTTGGAACAAAACACTCACTAAACCCTAAACCTTAACTAAATATTGTAATAAATAATGTGGTGCCACAAGAAAAGGATTTAGGAAAATTGCAATTAGCTCACAACAGGGCAGCACGGCTGGCCATTGGATGTACACAGAGAGCTAATATTAATAATATGCATGTCAATCTCTCCTGGCTGAAAGTGGAGGAGAGATTGACTTCATCACTACTTTTATTTATGAGAGGTATTGACATGTTGAATGCACCAAGCTGTCTGTCTGAACTACTGGCACACAGCTCAGACACCCATGCATACCCCACAAGACATGCAGGTCTCTTCACAGAGATGGGAGGCACACAGTACTACATAGAGCCATGACTACATTGAACTCTATTCCACTTCAAGTAACTGAAGCAAGCAGTAAAATGAGATTTATAAAACAGAAAAATACACCTTATGGAACAGGGACTGTGAAGCAACACAAACATTGGCACAGACACAGACACACACAGAGATTTAATACTGTAGATATGTGGTGTTTTTAAAATTGCATACATTTCCTTCATTTTGCGGGACCCCAGGAAGAGTGGGGATCCATAATAAATACAAATACTAGAGGTCGACCGATTATGATTTTTCAACGCCGATACTGATAATTGGAAGACCAAAAAAAGCCAATACCAATTATGGTATTGGCTTTTTTTGGTCTTCCAATTATCAAAAACACAGTGTTGGAGAAGAAAGTAAAAGTGGCATGTAAAAAAGCTCATGTTTAATTTCTTGCTCAGAACATATGAAAGCTGGTGGTTCAATATTCCCAGTTAAGAAGTTTTAGGTTGTAGTTATTACAGGAATTATGACACGTCAACTATTTCTCTCTATACCATTTGTATTTCATATACCTTTGACTATTGGATGTTCTTATAGGCACTTTAGTATTGCCAGCCTAATCTCGGGAGTTGATAGGCTTGAAGTCATCAAGCATTGCTAAGAGCTGCTGGCAAATGCAGTAAAGTGCTGTTTGAATGAATGCTTATGAGCCTGCTGCTGCCTACCACCTCTCAGTCAGACTGCTTTATCAAATATATCAAATCATAGACTTAATTATATATATAATAAATATAATAAAAACAGAAATATGAGCCTTTGGTTATTAATATGGTCAAATCTGGAAACTATCATTTCAAAACCAAAACGTTTATTCTTTCAGTGAAGTACGGAACCGTTCCGTATCTAAAAATTGCTGTTACATTGCACAACCTTCAATGTTATGTCATAATTATATAAAATTCTGGAAAATTAATTACGTTCACACAGTTCGCAACGAGCCAGACGGCCCAAACTGTTGCATATACCCTGACTCTGCTTGCAGTGAACGCAAGAGAAGTGACAATTTCCCTAGTTAATATTGCCTGCTAACATTAATTTATTTTAACTAAATATGCAGGTTTAAAAATATGTACTTCTGTGTATTGATTTTAAGAAAGACGTGGATGTTTATGTTTAGGTACATTTGTGCAACGATTGTGCTTTTGTTAAATCATCACCCGTTTGGCGAAGTTGAAGTAGGCTGTGATTCGATGATAAATTAACAGGCACCACATTGATTATATGCAACGCAGGACAAGCTAGTTAACCTAGTAATATTATCAACCATGTGTAGTTAACTTGTGATTATGTGAAGATTGATTGTTTTTTATAAGATAAGTTTAACGCTAGCTAGCAACTTACCTTGGCTCATTGTAGCCACAAGGTCCTTTTGACGCTGCACTCGCGTAACAGGTGGTCAGCCTGCCATGCAGTTTCCTCATGGAGTGCAATGTAATCGGCCATAATCGGTGTCCAAAAAGGCCGATTTACAGATTGTTATGAAAACTTGAAATCGGTCCTAATTAAATCGGCCATGGCAATTAATCGGTCGACCTCTAACAAATACACACACACCAGTTATGCACAGATTATTTACTGTAATGCATTACTGTTATTTAATATCACCTCTAACCCTGACCCAACCTTAAGCTCTGCAATCATGGGTCTGTTTTTCCCTCATAAGTAAGTGGGATATTGTGCGTGCCTACGTGTGCGTGTGTATGTATGGAAAACGTGAACCTGAACTAATGAGCAACATCAGCTGGCACAGTTGGTCATTGAAACAGTTTCTTGTAACGCCTCAACTGTTCAGCTCTCTAAAGTGGCCATGTCATTTACTTACAGTACTTCAGTACCAACGAGATAAAACAATGTGACCTTCTCACGCGACATCACGAGGCACCTAACGTATGTGCACACATAATATGGTGACTTGTTGGTCATGCAGAAGGCACTATGTCAGTCTCAGTCTTTTCAGTGTGTCTGCCCTATAAATGTGTGTATACGGCAACCACGCACGCAGGCACACGCAACAGACACCAGTCTCAGCCCCGGAGATGAGTACAGTGCAGAAGTAGTTATTTAGGGCAGGGCACTCACCCTCAGCCTTAACCCACCACTGTCTGTTACTGCCACTGTCTGCCCCCTGGCACATAACTAGTACACAGCTACCGCTATGTCGGGATGAGAGAAGGAACAGAGGAGGAATGGGGGAGGGAAATGGGAGATTTAAAATGAAAGAATACAAGAGAAAGAAAATAACAGAGAGAATGAGGGAAAGGTGAAAACTAACAGCCAGCAGGCCAGAAGTCTTGGGACACCTTCATGGGCATGGCCATTCATTCAATAGAGCTAGGGATTCACCATCAGTAACACACCACTATCCAATGATACCCTGGTCCGTCTTCTCTCTATTACACCACCAAGAGCTCTCTCCTCCCCACCCGTCTTCTGCCAGCTGGTCCTTGAGCACAGGCATTTAAAAACCTGCCTAAACTCCTCTACCTCCCTGTGTCCTCAGGGTACGGCCCTGCTCCACATGAAACTGATAGGGGATGAGCAAGACACGCATCTGATGGGCTTACCTGCAGACAGAGAGATGAGGGGAGCAGGTGCTAGCCCTCCATAGCTCTCTGTCTGGCCTCTGCCCTGTGGGCTATGTGGTGAGGGCTGAAAGTGTGTTTATGTTTTGGGGGGAGGGGAGGTTGGGGGTTGAGAGGTAGTTACAGGCCACTTAGTTAAATGTCAGTTAACACCTGACTTTCACTACATAGAACATCTGTTTGGAACTGGAAACAGCAGGTGACCCTTTACACAAAAAAATGATGTGCACACACACTAACCCTCCCTAGAGACAACAGTGCTGCACGACAGAAAGCCAGAGTTTAAATTCAGTGCCATCCTCGGCCCAAACCCAGAGCCAAAACCACGGCAACTCATCGCCATGACAACTATACAACCCCCCTAACCTACCACCCACTCCCCCTCAATCAATACACCCCCACCACCTGTGCAACTGAGCCGAACTTAGTCGGAACTGCAAGGCTTTTGTGGAGAGAGCAAGGAGGTCTTTGTGAATTCAGTTCAATACCTCAGCAGCACCCTTCTGAAGGGAGTCCCAGTTCTGTATACAAGCTGGCTGGCTGGCAGAGAGGAGAGGAGAGAGAGGCAGTTCTGTATACAAGCTGGCTGGCTGGCAGAGAGGAGAGGAGAGAGGCAGTTCTGTATACAAGCTGGCTGGCTGGCAGAGAGGAGAGAGACAGAGGCAAGAGAGAAAGGTGAGAGGAGAGAGAGGCAGTGCTGGCGTGTAGAACACCTTGCTAATGAGTCTCAGTTAAGAGCACAGAGTTGGTACAGACAAAGGAGAGAAGCGAGGAGGAGGAGGAAGGGCGAGAGAGGCTGCCCTTCTCCTGCCAACATGCCCACGGCTGCATCCACAACTACCGCCTACGATGAGACGAGGCTTTCACTATCCGCCTCCACTTCCACTGTAGCAAACATGTTGGTTGTCTATATCTGTGTGCTACTCTGTGTATTCAAATCATTTAAATGTGCATCTGTAGGTCCTATCTGTATAAGTGTTTGTGTGGGAGAGAGTGTATGTGTGTGTGTGTCTGTGTTTGAGAGAGAGCAAGTCAATCTCTCCAAACAAGCATGTGTGTACAGTCAGTGCATGCGAGAGAGTGTCAATATTCAACTCTGTGAATCTGCATCAGAGTGTGTGGGAGTATATATGTGTTAGATAGACTATGAGGATGTATCTTTGTGTGTATATGTGCGTTTGAAGCACCCGTTCTCTCGGGTGTTTAGAGAGTCTGCCCAGCTACAGGAGGAAGTGCTCTGGTACTCTGCTCAAATCACAGGCATTGGTTCTAGTCAGGTGACCTGGGCAGACCTCAAGTATTGCGAATCAGATGAAAACAAACTTAATGAGGCCCACAGTCATTCAGTCAGTCAGTCAAACCGTTCAGTCAGCCAGTCAGTGCAACCAGCTGCCTGGCCCTGACTGTGGAGGAGAAGGGTCTGAAAGGGAAGAGGCTGTCCCCAATAAAGAAAAACAGCCATTACAAGAATCAGGGACAGATGGAGATCACATGGAAGTATGTTAAAGTGTGTGTGTGTGTGTGTGTGTGTGTGTGTGTGTGTGTGTGTGTGTGTAGGGAGGGAGGGAGGGTAATGTGAAGGACAACTTCTAAATAAAATATAAATTAAACTTTGTATTTACAAATAAACTGATAAACTGATCCATTTTAAGTTCAACAAAATAGAAGACAATAGGGGCATGGTCAGAAATGTGTTTCCAGGAGATACAACTTTTATGCAATCCATCACGATTCTCTTTCAGGTAAATACAAAATGCCAATAAAACAAACCAAAGCACTTGTGGGGTGAAACACTACAGCATTGTTTCCCGTATGATTTTTTTCAGCAGTGGTGTCAAGGATTGTATTGTTACTAGCGTTAGCGCAATGACATGCTAGCGGTTCCCATTTATTTGTAGTCATTGAGCCAAATAACTATCAATTTAAAAGAATGTCTCGGCAGAAATAAATATATATATTTTATAACTACATAATGTTTTTTTGCTGCGGTGGCAACAATTTAGCAGCAGTGGACAACCACTGCTACATTAATATAGGGGAAACACTGCTAAATTAATATAGGGGAAACACTGCTACATTAATATAGGGGAAACACTGCTACATTAATATAGGGGAAACACTGCTAAATTAATATAGGGGAAACACTGCTACATTAATATAGGGCAACCACTGCTACATTAATATAGGGCAACCACTGCTACATTAATATAGGGCAACCACTGCTACATTCATATAGGGGAAACACTGCTACATTAATATAGGGCAACCACTGCTAAATTAATATAGGGGAAACACTGATAAATTAATATAGGGGAAACACTGCTAAATTAATATAGGGGAAACACTGCTAAATTAATATAGGGGAAACACTGCTACATTAATATAGGGGAAACACTGCTACATTAATATAGGGCAAACACTGCTACATTAATATAGGGGAAACACTGCTACATTAATATAGGGGAAACACTGCTAAATCAATATAGGGGAAACACTGATAAATTAATATAGGGGAAACACTGCTAAATTAATATAGGGGAAACACTGCTAAATTAATATAGGGGAAACACTGATACATTAATATAGGGGAAACACTGATACATTAATATAGGGGAAACACTGATACATTAATATAGGGGAAACACTTCTAAATTAATATAGGGGAAACACTGCTAAATTAATATAGGGGAAACACTGCTACATTAATATAGGGGAAACACTGCTACATTGATATAGGGGAAACACTGCTACATTAATATAGGGGAAACACTCCTACATTAATATAGGGGAAACACTGCTACATTAATATAGGGGAAACCCTGCTACATTAATATAGGGGAAACACTGCTACATTAATATAGGGGAAACACTGCTACATTAATATAGGGGAAACACTGCTACATTAATATAGGGGAAACACTGATACATTGATATAGGGGAAACACTGCTACATTAATATAGGGGAAACACTGCTACATTAATATAGGGGAAACACTGCAACATTAATATAGGGGAAACACTGCAACATTAATATAGGGGAAACTCTACTACATTAATAAAGGGGAAACTCTGATACATTAATATAGGGCAACCACTGCTACATTAATATAGGGCAACCACTGCTACATTAATATAGGGCAACCACTGCTAAATTAATATAGGGCAACCACTGCTACATTAATATAGGGAAACAACTGCTAAATTAATATAGGGCAAACACTGCTAAATTAATATAGGGCAACCACTGCTAAATTAATATAGGGCAACCACTGCTACATTAATATAGGGCAACCACTGCTACATTAATATAGGGAAACAACTGCTAAATTAATATAGGGCAAACACTGCTAAATTAATATAGGGCAAACACTGCTAAATTAATATAGGGCAACCACTGCTACATTAATATAGGGAAAAACTGCTACATTAATATAGGGGAAACACTGATAAATTAATATAGGGCAACCACTGCTAAATTAATATAGGGGAAACACTGCTAAATTATAAGATAGGGGAAACACTGATACATTAATATAGGGGAAACACTGCTAAATTATAATATAGGGGAATCACTGCTACGTTAATATAGGGGAATCACTGCTACAGGGAATACAGCCTTATTCACAACACAATCTGAATACTGAGAGGGGTATATAGTCCAATGGACACCTGTTGTTATTCGTCTTCTTTTTTTATTCAAGTTCTGCTACATTCATTCATATCTCCCTAAATCCTTGTGCCCACACAGACCAGATAGACTGCATCAGCCTCTAACCCCCCTCCTTATATCCCCTATACCCAGTCCAGATGGCAAATCGCCACCCATACAGTAGAATGCTAAACCCTAAAACCTCAGACAATCCACAACTGTCATTAACCCCACACAAGAAAATGAGTTACACTTCCAAGAGCTAGTACCTGAGGATATATATCCAAGACCTAGTACCTGAGGATATACAGTGCCTTGCGAAAATATTCGGCCCCCTTGAACTTTAAGACCTTTTGCCACATTTCAGGCTTCAAACATAAAGATATCAAACTGTATTTTTTGTGAAGAATCAACAACAAGTGGAACACAATCATGAAGTGGAACGACATTTATTGGATATTTCAAACTTTTTTAACAAATCAATAACGGAAAAATTGGGCGTGCAAAATTATTCAGCCCCCTTAAGTTAATACTATGTAGCGCCACCTTTTGCTGCGATTACAGCTGTAAGTCGCTTGGGGTATGTCTCTATCAGTTTTGCACATCAAGAGACTGACATTTTTTCCCATTCCTCCTTGCAAAACAGCTCGAGCTCAGTGAGGTTGGATGGAGAGCATTTGTGAACAGCTGTTTTCAGTTCTTTCCACAGATTCTCGATTGGATTCAGGTCTGGACTTTGACTTGGCCATTCTAACACCTGGATATGTTTATTTTTGAACCATTCCATTGTAGATTTTGCTTTATGTTTTGGATCATTGTCTTGTTGGAAGACAAATCTCTGTCCCAGTCTCAGGTCTTTTGCAGACTCCATCAGGTTTTCTTCCAGAATGGTCCTGTATTTGGCTCCATCCATCTTCCCATCAATTTTAACCATCTTCCCTGTCCCTGCTGAAGAAAAGCAGGCCCAAACCATGATGCTGCCACCACCATGTTTGACAGTAGGGATGGTGTGTTCAGCTGTGTTGCTTTTACGCCAAACATAACGTTTTGCATCGTTGCCAAAAAGTTCAATTTTGGTTTCATCTGACCAGAGCACCTTCTTCCACGTGTTTGGTGTGTCTCCCAGGTGGCTTGTGGCAAACTTTAAACGACACTTTTTATGGATATCTTTAAGAAATGGCTTTCTTCTTGCCACTCTTCCATAAAGGCCAGATTTGTGCAATATACGACTGATTGTTGTCCTATGGACAGAGTCTCCCACCTCAGCTGTAGATCTCTGCATTTCATCCAGAGTGATCATGGGCCTCTTGGCTGCATCTCTGATCAGTCTTCTCCTTGTATGAGCTGAAAGTTTAGAGGGACGGCCAGGTCTTGGTAGATTTGCAGTGGTCTGATACTCCTTCCATTTCAATATTATCGCTTGCACAGTGCTCCTTGGGATGTTTAAAGCTTGGGAAATCTTTTTGTATCCAAATCCGGCTTTAAACTTCTTCACAACAGTATCTCGGACCTGCCTGGTGTGTTCCTTGTTCTTCATGATGCTCTCTGCGCTTTTAACGGACCTCTGAGACTATCACAGTGCAGGTGCATTTATACGGAGACTTGATTACACACAGGTGGATTGTATTTATCATCATTAGTCATTTAGGTCAACATTGGATCATTCAGAGATCCTCACTGAACTTCTGGAGAGAGTTTGCTGCACTGAAAGTAAAGGGGCTGAATAATTTTGCACGCCCAATTTTTCAGTTTTTGATTTGTTAAAAAAGTTTGAAATATCCAATAAATGTCGTTCCACTTCATGATTGTGTCCCACTTGTTGTTGATTCTTCACAAAAAAATACAGTTTTATATCTTTATGTTTGAAGCCTGAAATGTGGCAAAAGGTTGCAAAGTTCAAGGGGGGCGAATACTTTCGCAAGGCACTGTATATCCAAGACCTAGTACCTGAGGATGCATATCCAAGAGCTAGTACCTGAGGATATATATCCAAGACCTAGTACCTGAGGATACATATCCAAGAGCTAGTACCTGAGGATATATATCCAAGACCTAGTACCTGAGGATGCATGTCCAAGAGCTAGAACCTGAGGATATATATCAATGTCACGACTTCCGCCGAAGTCGGCTCCTCTCCTTGTTCAGGCGGCGTTCGGCGGTCGACGTCACCGGCTTTCTAGCCATCGCCGCTCCATTTCATGTATCCATTTGTTTTGTCTTGTTCCCTGCACACCTGGTTTTCATTCCCCAATCAATCTACATGTATTTATTCCGCTGTTCCCCATCATGTCTTTGTGTAAGATTGTTTGTGTTAAGTGTGTATTGTTGACGCGCCCGACTGGCTTGTTTTTACGTGTTCTTTTTTTACGAAGATGTTTATTTTTAAACATAATTATTGTGACTGTTTTGCGCTTTTGCCTAAATAAAGTGTGCGCCTGTTCACAAATCTCTGCTCTCCTGCACCTGACTTCGCTACCAGTACACACACATATTTTTTAATTTTTTTATTTATCCGTTAACTTACCAGGTAAGTTGACTAAGAACACGTTCTTATTTGCAGCAACGACCTGGGGAATAGTTACAGGGGAGAGGAGGGGGATAAATGGGCCAATTGTAAACTGTGGATTATTAGGTGACCGTGATGGTTTGAGGGCCAGACTGGGAATTTAGCCAGGACACCGGGGTTAACACCCCTACTTTTACGATAAGTGCCATGGGATCTTTAATGACCTCAGAGAGTCAGGACACCCGTTTAACATCCCATCTGAAAGACAGCACCCTACACAGGGCAGTGTCACCAATCACTGCCCTGGGGATTTGGGATATTTTTTTAGACCAGAGGAAAGAGTTCCTCCTACTGGCCCTCCAACACCACTTCCAGCAGCATCTGGTCTCCCATCCAGGAACTGACCAGGACCAACCCTGCTTAGCTTCAGAAGCAAGCCAGCAGTTGTATGCAGGGTGGTATGCTGACAATCTTGGCTCTGACAATCCAAGAGTTAGATCCTGAGGATATATATCCAAGAGCTAGTGAATTACATGCAGTCAGCAGCCACAGGACAATGTCTCTCATCCTAAAAGTGCTAGTATCACCATTCATCGGACAGTGATTGATTGACAACACTAATGGACCGAATACATAGGCCAGGCATACTATCTCCTTGTGTCTAAACCCATCTCAGCTGCCCGGCCCGGGCCCAAACATTATACATCGGGTTAGGGCAGAGTAAGGTTTATTTTTTTCTTCATTAACTAGGGTACGGGCAGGGCTCGGGTATCACTAAATTGATCATTAACATTTTGAAGTTGAGCCATTCACTTGTGCTCTGCTGCACTGTACAGTCATATCTGACTAAGATCATAAAATGTTGTTAGAAGTGCTTTGACCTTGTCAAATATAAGACAGGAGAGGTTATTTCACAGAAAATAATAATGTTCCTTGAGTTTGGTCAGAGTGACGAAAATGAGCTAACAGCTAACTGCTCTCTAATGTCTCACCATTAAGCAGGGCAGCCGAGAAGCCCAAGTGGAGCCGTTGCTATGTCGCCATGAGCAGAGTGCATGCAGAGTGAAGGAGAGACAGATAGAAGCAGCTAATGGATTTACTAACAAGGAAGTTATTTTGGGTTTCGGGCAGGGTTAGGGCCTTCAATTTGGCAGAAGCAATCGGGCCTGGGTAGGGTAGGACCTGAACATCACGGACATGGCTAGGGCTCAGGCTTAAAATTCATGCCCGAGCTGGGCTCTAAGGCAGAGGGTAGCCCTGTGGGATTTCTCCAGAGCTTCTGTCTTTCTGCTACACATGGAGCTGATAGCAGCCGGCCGGCCACGGCGGCCATTTTGGTGTGGGACAGAAGCCTTATCAGTCAGGAGGAGGTCAGACATAGATACAGTGCCTTGCGAAAGTATTCGGCCCCCTTGAACTTTGCGACCTTTTGCCACATTTCAGGCTTCAAACATAAAGATATAAAACTGTATTTTTTTGTGAAGAATCAACAAGTGGGACACAATCATGAAGTGGAACGACATTTATTGGATATTTCAAACTTTTTTAACAAATCAAAAACTGAAAAATTGGGCGTGCAAAATGATTCAGCCCCCTTAAGTTAATACTTTGTAGCGCCACCTTTTGCTGCGATTACAGCTGTAAGTCGCTTGGGGTATGTCTCTATCAGTTTTGCACATCGAGAGACTGAATTTTTTTCCCATTCCTCCTTGCAAAACAGCTCGAGCTCAGTGAGGTTGGATGGAGAGCATTTGTGAACAGCAGTTTTCAGTTCTTTCCACAGATTCTCGATTGGATTCAGGTCTGGACTTTGACTCGGCCATTCTAACACCTGGATATGTTTATTTTTGAACCATTCCATTGTAGATGTTGCTTTATGTTTTGGATCATTGTCTTGTTGGAAGACAAATCTCCGTCCCAGTCTAAGGTCTTTTGCAGACTCTATCAGGTTTTCTTCCAGCACGGTCCTGTATTTGGCTCCATCCATCTTCCCATCAATTTTAACCATCTTCCCTGTCCCTGCTGAAGAAAAGCAGGCCCAAACCATGATGCTGCCACCACCATGTTTGACAGTGGGGATGGTGTGTTCAGCTGTGTTGCTTTTACGCTAAACATAACGTTTTGCATCGTTGCCAAAAAGTTCAATTTTGGTTTCATCTGACCAGAGCACCTTCTTCCACATGTTTGATGTGTCTCCCAGGTGGCTTGTGGCAAACTTTAAACGACACTTTTTATGGATATCTTTAAGAAATGGCTTTCTTCTTGCCACTCTTCCATAAAGGCCAGATTTGTGCAATATACGACTGATTGTTGTCCTATGGACAGAGTCTCCCACCTCAGCTGTAGATCTCTGCAGTTCATCCAGAGTGATCATGGGCCTCTTGGCTGCATCTCTGATCAGTCTTCTCCTTGTATGAGCTGAAAGTTTAGAGGGACGGCCAGGTCTTGGTAGATTTGCAGTGGTCTGATACTCCTTCCATTTCAATATTATCGCTTGCACAGTGCTCCTTGGGATGTTTAAAGCTTGGGAAATCTTTTTGTATCCAAATCCGGCTTTAAACTTCTTCACAACAGTATCTCGGACCTGCCTGGTGTGTTCCTTGTTCTTCATGATGCTCTCTGCGCTTTTAACGGACCTCTGAGACTATCACAGTGCAGGTGCATTTATACGGAGACTTGATTACACACAGGTGGATTGTATTTATCATCATTAGTCATTTAGGTCAACATTGGATCATTCAGAGATCCTCACTGAACTTCTGGAGAGAGTTTGCTGCACTGAAAGTAAAGGGGCTGAATAATTTTGCACGCCCAATTTTTCAGTTTTTGATTTGTTAAAAAAGTTTGAAATATCCAATAAATGTCGTTCCACTTCATGATTGTGTCCCACTTGTTGTTGATTCTTCACAAAAAAATACAGTTTTATATCTTTATGTTTGAAGCCTGAAATGTGGCAAAAGGTCGCAAAGTTCAAGGGGGCCGAATACTTTCGCAAGGCACTGTAGCAGAATGAAGGAGGAGTTGTCTGTGAGGCCAAGGCTCTCTGGGTCTAACAGACCACTCTATTAAGAATCAATCTAGCCTGGTCTCAGAGAGAAGGAAAGAGATAGAGGGTGGAAGAAAGAGAGATGGAGAGACATCTGACTTAGCTAAAGCCTACCACCCCACACAGACATGAGTGGTGTGTCACACGGGAGGCCTATCAGGACACATCGAACACACATGACATGATGAACTGACAGTGACATGGGTTCCCTTGGACGTATGTGCGTGCCTGTTTAGACCTATGACTCAAAGCATACTTAGCCATCCACTGGTCTCCTTCCTATGGACTCCTGCAGGCTTCATGTCTAGCTAATCCTCTCTAGGATAGAGCTGCAGCCACATTTTTAAAGACACAATGTTAATTATGTGAAGAAACTATCCAGTGAACTGTCCACACAGAGGAAATGGCGTTTTCACAGAAACGCACTCGAAAAGATCAGTACTGTTACTGTCTCTGTGAGCTAGAACAGCACTCTATCTACCTCATTTTGAGAATGTATTATTCCATTGCGCACTCTATTACAGAGCATTAACATACTAAGTGCTTTGTGTAACAATCCGTCTCCTCACCCACAGAGAACAGGGGACATAAAGATGCTTATGGTTTGGAAATGAATTACATTGAAGGCGATCAGGACAAACAAGCAGCTAGTGCTTGAGATAATTGTCTTTTGTTGGAGGCACGCGAGCGAACATCAATGCTTGGCCCTTATTGATCGCATCGCAACTCGCCTCACTGCATCTTCATAATCCTATCATGACCTTTATATGGGGGAGTGGGTGGGCATGGTGCATGGAGGGGCGAGGGGAGGGGTCACTAGCTAGTAAGCCAGGAGATCTAGCTGGGTAGATGGAAGGACCAAAGCCATCTTAATAATCAGGGGGACAAGTTAAAAGAGAGAGGGGTAAAAGGACAAGATGGGGGTAAAATCTAAATAAGGGGGTAAAAGGCCCACAAGCTGCTCATTAGATGTGGCTATGAATGGCGAGATAATGGGCCGGCCAGCCAGCCAGGCAGCTGACCTGAGGGCAGTCAATGCTGGGCCAAAGGCCAGGCCACAGTCTATAAAATGAAACTAGAATGCAAGTGTGTGTTATGGACTGAAAGCCTGCTCCTTACCAAGTAGCTCTCCAGAACCTTGTCTATTCTCTTCCGCATCTTCTGTCTGTCTCCATTTATTTATCTCCCTCTTTCTCGGCATGTGGCGTCACCTGCTGTGGGATTACTGCAGCCATGATGCACACCATCCCTTCCCCCATCTTCCTCACTGAGTCATGTAACCTGGGCTGTGAAGTAGGCTAGATTTGCTCAGTGACCAAAAACCAACGACCTTCCACTCAACCTCTCCCATTTAACCTCATTGTTCCTCTCTCTCTCCATTCCTGTTCTCCCGTATTTACTTTCTGTTTCACTTTGTCTTCCCCCTTTCCTCCCTTCTCTACCCCTGTACCCTTTCTACATTCTCATGGACACTGCCCAGGCCTTGCATTCCACAGTGAGGGATGGTCCACTACTGCCAGAGCAGAGGGAGAGAAGAGAGGTGGACCACTGTGTGTTTACAGCTTTTTCCACCTTTCACAGCAGGCTGTCAGGGGGCTAGGCAGTAGGCAGAACCTCTGTGCTTGGGTGGGCAGGCTCTGGTACGGAAAGGAGTACAGCAGTCCCTCTATTAAACTCTTGTTTAGTGCGAGTCGAGCCAGTGGTTCAGTATGCAGTAGCAGTGACTTCATCTGGATAGAAAGCCGGTATGTTCATGAAGGACCTACACCTGAGCAGGTAATAGAGGGGAAACTATGAACACAAACAGTGAGTGAATTAGGTTGTAGCTAACAACATGGACTGGTGAGCACTAGATTACTGTGAGAAGGGGCAAGCCAGTGTTTAATTGACACTTTAGCTCACTGTTTTTTTAAAGGCACGACCAGGGATGATGGTTTGAATCAGCAGAGGGTGGAAATTAAAATCAGGTTAAAATCAGGCCTTCCTTCTTGCCAGGTTTATAGTACCTTTAGCCTTAGACTGCTTTAAGGGAGTGCAGGCGCCCACTACAAACTACATGGACAAGAGTCTGTAGTTGGTACTGCACTGTATCACACCTCCCACCACAGACCATTAACCCTGTTCCTCCAGTTCCTAGTCCTGGCTCACTCTCTCCCTCATCAACCTTATCTATCATCTCTTGTAGACCTTTTGGAGATGGAGGAGGAGGTGGAGGGTCAGAGGAGGGTGAGATCTCTAAAACTGACAGCTTCTGCGGAGCCAAGCCAACATCCCCCTGGCCCATCTGTAAAGTGATCCAACGCTGTCTCTGCCAGTATTTCCTCTGTGATGTACAGCACTGCTGCCCGACCCCAACAAAAGCCCTTGGTCCCGAGGAGAGAAGGCGGAGAAAAAAAGCAGCCACAGTTCAATTAGAAAGATCAGCCAATTACTCCTAAGTGCTTCAAATGAATGAAAAAGATGGAGACTGACACAGAACCTTCCTTCCACAATGATCCAAAAATGTGAACTGGAGTTTTCCATTGTAAACGTAATGATAGCTATCGGATATGATCTTGAGGTGCAGCCATACACGGATGTGTTATGCGTAGGTGTGGGTGAGGCATATATGTATGTGCATAGTAAATTCAAGAATCTCTGACGATGCATACAATAATCTACACAAAAATTGGACTCATTTGATGTCTTTCTCTGTGTCCAAAATCAAAACTCAGAATGACAATGAATCAAACAGTGTGGAGAACTACCTTGTGGTATACACTGTGGCGTGCCAAGCCACCTACTTCTCATCATTACATGGATGACTTCCACCATTTTTCTACTTCCTCACATCTGACTAACATCCAACATCCTCTACAGCAAAGATGACAATGACTAAGTTCCTTAAAAATAACCATGTCAGACTAACTAGAATTAACTGAACTGTTGACCAATAATGGATTATAACGGAGACATTCAAATGCTGCCAACCCATTATAGTTGTAGAATGGACTAGACCAGCCTTTAAAGTATGGGTCACGACCCAAACCTTTTAAATGGTGGGTCGCGGTAAATTTATTATTATTTCATGAATTACTTTAATTGATTTTGGCCAAGTGCAACTACATTCTCTGTTCAGTGCGCTCTCTGCTTAGCAGCGGTGTCTCGGCTCAGTTTGGCAGCGGTGTCTCGGCTCAGTTTGGCAGCGGTGTCTCGGCTCAGTTTGGCAGCGGTGTCTCGGCTCAGTTTGGCAGCGGTGTCTCGGCTCAGTTTGGCAGCGGTGTCTCGGCTCAGTTTGGCAGCGGTGTCTCGGTTCAGTTTGGCAGCGGTGTCTCGGCTCAGTTTGGCAGCGGTGTCTCGGCTCAGTTTGGCAGCGGTGTCTCGGCTCAGTTTGGCAGCGGTGTCTCGGCTCAGTTTGGCAGCGGTGTCTCGGCTCAGTTTGGCAGCGGTGTCTCGGCTCAGTTTGGCAGCGGTGTCTCGGCTCAGTTTGGCAGAGGTGTCTCGGTTCAGTTTGGCAGCGGTGTCTCGGTTCAGTTTGGCAGCGGTGTCTCGGCTCAGTTTGGCAGCGGTGTCTCGGTTCAGTTTGGCAGCGGTGTCTCGGCTCAGTTTGACAGCGGTGTCTCGGCTCAGTTTGACAGCGGTGTCTCGGCTCAGTTTGACAGCGGTGTCTCGGCTCAGTTTGACAGCGGTGTCTCGGCTCAGTTTGGCAGCTGCGCGAGTGGGTGGAAGATGCCCGTGTGCTTCACGATTTACCAGATCTTTTTTTGGGCAGTTTTCTTGAAGATCACTCTGCGACCCACACACTGTAGTGCTGTTGTTCAGCAGCAGATGAAGTGCTTTCAGCCACTGGCTTGTCATTCCCACTCGCCATCATCGAATTGACACAAACTAGCCAGTTCTGACTGAGCTCAATTGTCATGGAACGCAAATACAGCAATGAGTTTCTCTCTCTTGGTTTAATACAAACTTTGATAAATAACAAGGAGCGCCAACAATGTGTTTTGTGCAGGGAAGTGAGTCTCTCAAAACGAAACAAATTAAAAACGACAGGTCTTGACCAAACATCCACAGTATGATGGTAAACCCAGGGAGTTCTTTCAGAACAGGGCAGAATGCTTCAGGAAACAGTGCTTCTACAGTGGAAAAGTAAGTCAGCTAGCAAGGCATTTTTGTCATTTTATAACAGGTGATGACAAGCAGAAATAAGGGAGTGTACTATCTCTCATAGTAGTCAATGTGAGTTTCTCTTTCAAACAATCCCCTTGTACACAGCTAATCGCTAGCTAGCTAATGTTAGCCAAAGCAAGCTATCTAGCTACTGATAGTGCTACCCTAAGTAACAACACAGATGAAGATGAAAAAAATAAAAACTGTTGCTGTTAAAATACAAGTAATCATTTTTATTCTGAACTGGAATACATTGATTGACGCAAGCTGCTTTTTGAGGCAAACACACTCACACACTCTGGGTTGCTCATCTACAGCAGGTTGCGGTCTCCTGCCTGGCTGAGAAAACAGTAGATGTTCTGATCCAGTTTGATGCAACTCTGGCATACTTAAGAAACAAGTAAAGTAACAGACTCAATGCTGAACATGACCTCAGGGTTACACTGTCAAAAACTGAGCCCAGAATAGACCTGCTTGTTGAAAACTTCCACCAGTCACACACCTCTCATTAGGACTGTGTGTTTTCTGGTCTAATCGGTGTGATCAATCAGTTTAGTCCAGTTCAGAATTAAAATGATTTATTGTATTTTAACAGCAACAGTTCCAACCTAGACAGCTATGTAAGAGTGTGTTTAATAGGGAAAGAAACATGAGTAGCTATTTATATGGGTTTTTCATTTAATTGTTATGTTGCATTTGTTAATGGGCATAAGGGCAATGAAATGTACCGATATTCCGTATAGTTGCGTGTTTTGTAAGCTTGGATCCCAGGAAAACTGAGAATTTCCGATGGGTCCCATGCTGAAAACGTTTAAGAACCCAGGGGTTCACACGAGGGAATGCCAGATTTCCTTGCTGACTGACTGTTGGCAGTGTGGGTAGGATGTTTTTAGGACCAGATAGTGTGAGACATGCATGCTGTTTTTCCATTACAACTCCTGCAGGGACTTACCCTCAAAACAAAAGCACCTTTGATTAAGGGATGTCTCTTTCTCTCCCTCTCCCTCTTACCATCTGAACAGCTGCAGTCCACACAGCTACAAAGGCACACAGCTGCCATTGGCTAGTCTGAGTATGATGGCCAATGTGAATCGAATATACACATGCAGATCCTAACACAAACACACAACCATAGATCAAAACATGTGCAAACTCCAAACACACACACCTAGCCACTAAATGAATGTGGTTCATGGAAGAAAAGCTTGGTTTATTCCTGCCAAACTTGCAGCATGTGAAATGATTCACTAAGACTTAAGGAAGTTAAACTCCAAAAGTCAAGGCCAATTTGTGTTACAGAGCATTTCTAAACGGCCTGGCTCCCAGTTAATGACATGGTCTCACTACTGCCATGCCCGCCATGCGCTAGAGCAAAATTACGCTTTTTAAACCCCCAAAGCATATAGACTTATTCTTCATGCTGTGTTGTTTCCAGAGACACAAGCCAATACCAGTGGAACTCAGAACAGTCTATGGCCTCTACTAGCTCACCAAGACGTGCATAAGCAGTCTTCAAAGTGTGCATTGCATAGTAGTAAAACACACACACAGGAATGATTAGGCTTTATCCATCGGCAGCCTTAAGGGCCTTCACGATATTGGCAGACAAGTCAACATGATTTGACTTCTCTCCACTCTGCTATATATAGTAAACACATATATAGCCTATGCATCCTCAAATGCAAATTGTTTGTGCCACTCCCCAGAGCTAACATGCTGACCAGACCACCATCGCGCTAATTTTGATTTTGTTCACC
Source organism: Oncorhynchus clarkii lewisi (assembly GCF_045791955.1). NCBI lineage: Eukaryota > Metazoa > Chordata > Actinopteri > Salmoniformes > Salmonidae > Oncorhynchus > Oncorhynchus clarkii. Next base: position 67,234,005 of record NC_092149.1, read on the forward strand.
CACACCAGACACGATCAGGACACGCAGTTTGAAATATCAAAACAAACTCTGAGCCAACTATATTAATTTGGGGACAGGTCGAAAAGCATTAAACATTTCCTTGGGTCCTTGGTGTCAACATCACCAACAAACTAACATGGTCCAAGCACACCAAGACAGTCTTGAAGAGGGCACGACAAACCCTGTTCCCCCCTGAGGAGACTGAAAAGATTTGGCATGGGTCCTCAGATCCTCAAAAGGTTCTACCACTGCACCATCGAGAGCACTGGTTGCATCACTGTCTTGTATGGCAACTGCTCGGCCTCCGACCGCAAGGCACTACAGAGGATAGTGCGAAAGGGTCCAGTACATCAATGCGGCCAAGCTTCCTGCAATCCAGGACCTCTACACCAGGCGGTGGCAGGGGAAGGCCTAAAAAATTGTCAAAGACTCCAGCCACCATAGTCATAGACTGTTCTCTCTGCTACTGCACAGCAAGCGGTACATGAGAGCCAAGTCTAGGTCCAAGAGACTTCTAAACAGCTTCTACCCCCAAGCCATAAGTCTCCTGAACCCCTAATCAAATGGCTACCCAGACTATTGTCCCTAAAAGGAAGACTTCCTGTCAGCACACACCCAAATGCAAAGTGGATGGTTTTAGACAGAAGGGTCATTCCATATGATTTCAATCACCTTCTGATTTCACCCCTTTTGATTTGAATGAAGCCTTCCATACATGGTTGCCCATGGTAGAAGTGGTCAGAAAGTGACTTTTTGGACCTGAATGACAAAACATTCATGAGATAGAGGTGCTCAAAGTTGACCCATTTGGCATATCCCACCCTTCATCACTAAAAAAGATAATCACTTCAGCTTGCTATCATTTTAAAGCTTATAAACAGGGTTGTCAAACTGCTTCATGATTTCGTTGAGAAAAAAAGTGTTCATTTTGTTTTACAAAATTTAAGCTTTAAAGTTAATTATCTAAATACGAGTCATCTCCCCTAAAAAAAAAATATGTTCAAATATGTTGTAGCTTCAACCCTATTTACATCATCTGGGGTGTTTGTTGTGCCTGCACACGCTTGAAAGAAAAGGTGGTGGCCAAACATGTATGAAAGGTTTCATTCAAATCAAAAGGGGTGCAGTCAGAAAGTGATTGAAATCATTTGGAATGACCCAGAATCAAGATAATGACACACTACAGAAAACTCATGGTTGCATCTTGATGTTGACCATCTTGATGTCAACCTTCTGAGGAAGGAGCGGTCTGTATCTCCACTCTCAATGTCTTCTGGTATGATTATTACATGTTTTTATCATACCCTGCTGCTGAACAGCTATGTAGGGCTAATGGAGGTCTGCTTTGATCACTGTGTGTGAATAACAAACCCCACCAAGGGACCAGGGGATATTGACTCAGTCCTTTACTAGGCCCCTGACTGTGATCTGCAATGAATCAGACCTGGTCAGCCCAGTCATGGTATACAGTAGGGTATAGTGTAAATTATTGTGAATCCATATGTTTGTTGGAGTGTTTCCATCAATTCATGAATAAAAAAAACACTATTTATTTTATTGAACCTTTATTTAACTAGACAAGTCAGTTAAGAATGGGGGTGCCACAGGGTTAAATTATTGGACCGACTCTCTTCTCTGTATACATCAAAGATGTCGCTCTTGCTGCTGGTGAGTCTCTGATCCACCTCTACGCAGACGACACCATTCTGTATACTTCTGGCCCTTCTTTGGACACTGTTAACAACCCTCCAGGCGAGCTTCATTGCCATACAACTCTCCTTCCGTGGCCTCCAATTGCTCTTAAATACAAGTAAAACTAAATGCATGCTCTTCAACCGATCGCTGCCTGCACCTGCCCGCCTGTCCAACATCACTACTCTGGATGGCTCTGACTTAGAATATGTGGACAACTACAAATACCTAGGTGTCTGGTTAGACTGTAAACTCTCCTTCCAGACTCACATAAAACATCTCCAATCCAAAGTTAAATCTAAAAATGGCTTCATATTTCGCAACAAAGCCTCCTTCACTCATGCTGCCAAACATACCCTTGTAAAACTGACCATCCAACCGATCCTCGACTTCGGCGATGTCATTTACAAAATAGCCTCCAATGCCCTACTCAATAAATTGGATGCAGTCTATCACAGTGCCATCCGTTTTGTCACCAAAGCCCCATATACTACCCACCACTGCGACCTGTACAATCTCGTTGGCTGGCCCTCGCTTCATACTCGTTGCCAAACCCACTGGCTCCAGGTCATCTACAAGACCCTGCTAGGTAAAGTCCCCCCTTATCTCAGCTCGCTGGTCACCATAGCAGCACCCACCTGTAGCACGCGCTCCAGCAGGTATATCTCTCTGGTCACCCCCAAAACCAATTCTTCCTTTGGCCGCCTCCCCTTCCAGTTCTCTGCTGCCAATGACTGGAACAAACTACAAAAATCTCTGAAACTGGAAACGCTTATCTCCCTCACTAGCTTTAAGCACCAGCTGTCAGAGCAGCTCCCAGATTACTGCACCTGTACATAGCCCACCTATAATTTAGCCCAAACAACTACCTCTTTCCCTACTGTATTTATTTTGCTCCTTTGCACCCCATTATTTTTATTTCTACTTTGCACATTCTTCCACTGCCAATCAACCATTCCAGTGTTTTACTTGCTATATTGTATTTACTTCGCCACCATGGCCTTTTTTTGTCTTTATCTTCCTTATCTTACCTCACTTGCTCACATTGTATATATACTTAATTGTCTACTGTATTATTGACTGTATGTTTGTTTTACTCCATGTGTAACTCTGTGTTGTTGTATGTGTCGAACTGCTATGCTTTATCTTGGCCAGGTCGCAATTGTAAGTGAGAACTTGTTCTCAACTTGCCTACCTGGTTAAATAAAGGTGAAATAAAAAAATAACAAATTCTTATTTACAATGACGGCCTACCCCAGCCAAACCCGGCCAACGCTGGGCCAATTGTGCGCCACCCTATGGGACTCCCAATCACGGGCGGTTGTGATATAGCCTGGACAGGGTCTGTAGTATTTGTATTTATTATCAGCTACTCTTCCTGGGGTCCGGCAAAACTAAGGCAGTTATATCATTTTTTTAAATTACAATACATTCATTACAGAACTTACAACACACTAAGTGTGTGCCCTCAGGCCCCTACTCCACTACCACATATCTACAAGGCAAAATACATGTGTGTGTGTGTGTGTGTATAGTGTGTATGTTATCATGTGTTTGTATGCATGTGTCTGTGCCTATGTAGTGACGCCTCTAGCACGGAGATGCAGTGCCTTAGACTGTGCCACTCAGAAGAGGGCTCAATTGCCCAAATGTTCATTTAACAGACTATTTGTTACGGATCAAAAGCATATTTTAAATGCTTTTATATATTTTAAAGTATTTTACATATGTAAATATTAATATAACAAAAATAATATGGTACAATTGATTTGGCTTTGAGTTTGCACTTTTGGGATTATCCCGTTGCATAGACTGCCAGGCAAGCTAAATCAAGTGAGGATCAAATTGGCCATTCAAAAGTTTTTAAGCAATACACTTGAGCAAGGTCTTATAATTTTCCATCGGCAACCATTTGTGACCAATAAATCAGGTGACAACAGGTCTGGACATATTCTCCCAATCTCCCTTCCGTTCTACCAGATAACAGCAGCTTCAAAACAACAGGATGTGATGTAGTCTGCTCTATCCACTCCGGTGAGACGTGATGGCTGTAGCTAGATACTATCGGCACAATTTTACATTTTGTCATATAGCTGACGCGCTTATCCAGAATGACTTACAGTAAGTGGTGAGTGCATATATTCTAATCTTTTTTTCCGTACTGGTCCACCGTGGGAATCGAACCCACAACCCTGTCCATGCTCTACCAACTGGGCTCGGGACAATCGCTTCCACATCGAATCCCATACTTTGCTAATCGACTAAGTGGCATGTCAATAGCTCATCACTGCATTGGATCTGAATACAGTATGCGCAACGGTGCACACCCAGTAGCGCACGGGGAGAAGTCGGTCAGGCGCCTATGATAAGGATCGCCAGACAAATTAGAGCTGGTTTGGCTTGTTAAATCTGATGGGTTGCAGTTAGTTAGTCCTAACACAATAAAACACAAGACAAAATCGTTAAGAAAAGGAAATGCACATGCCTAAATCTTTAGGCTATACCTTACATCTCAGCGCAGTAATAATCCAGTCCGCAACTGGTCCAACCGTCTATAGGCTATTTGCCACTTCTCTCAAACTGGGAGAAAAATACATGTTTGCGCTACAGTTTCCGCCTATTTTCGGTGGTCTCTGACAGCCTACAATAGGCTATATATTGCCTATATGAAATTGGGAAACGCAAACAAACCTTGTATACTTGTCCATACGTGCCATTGCCGACCACTTCCACCAGTTCGAAAATACCAGCTGGGTCCTGAAAATTAAATTAAGAAATGGTTAACATTTATCAAATAACTTTGTGAAAGATGGGTGGTTTTCATAGTATCATGGCCAACGTTACAACCCGTTCAATTATGCAGTAGCGCCAGATTTGCCTCACATGCCAGTGCATTGCCAACAAAGGAAAGATAGAGGAATGTATTATCCTCCTATCCTACCAAGAACAACACATCCCATTTGTAAAACATTTTACGCTGGTTTAGCCCATGGTTGCGTCAATAAATGGATTTGGACAGCAAACAATGTACATCCTCAGAGATAAGATGTATTGCACTCACCCGCAAAGAGGCAAGGTCTATGTCAACTAGACTTTTAGCTGGAGACTCGTTCGCCATTTTTCAATAATACATAGAAATTGCTAAGTCTATTTTATTCCCTTCAAGTTGATTGTGTGTATGCAATGTCGTATCTCATTATTGGAAGTGATCCCTTATTCCTTGTGAATGTAATTTCGATCCAAAACGGGTTGTTCTTTGTACTCCCGTCGTTGTCGAGCCTACGCGGTTACTCCATATTGAGCTACCGCGGCTGGCAGTGCAGAGTGCTGCTTGCTTTCTCTATTATCCCCCTGCCTCCCTCTCTCTTGTTGTCGCTCTCTCACTCACTCCCCTGTAAAGCATCACCAACAGAGGAAGCTGAATCGGTCAGGGCCTGAGTGGCAGTAGAGAGATAGGGGGAGCAGCGGCTCCCTCTCCCCAAAATAAATGAATCCAAACATGCTGAATGTATGTGCCATGCTGATTAGCTCACAATAATGTATTTTTAAGCATTTTTTTTTAGTCTTCATAAAACGACATCCATTTACATTTTAGCAGACGTTTTATCCAGAGCGATTTACAGGCGCAGTTAGGGTTATGTGCCTTGCTCAGGGGCACATTACCAGATTACCAGATTGTTCACCTAGTCGGTTTGGTGATTCAAACCAGCGACCTTTTTTGGTTACTGGCCAAACACACTTAACTGCTAGGCTACCTGCCATCCATGCATATAGCCTGCCTAAAACAGGTATGAACAATAATATAAACACAACATGCAACAACTTCAAAGATTTTACCAAGTTACAGTTCATATAAGGAAATAAATAAATTAGTCCTTAATCTAAAGATTTCACATGACTGGGAATACAGATATGCATTTGTTGGTCACAGATACATTTAAAAAAAGGTAGGGACATGGATCAGAAAACCAGTCAGTATCTGGTGAGACTATCATTTTCCTCATGAGCATGACACATCTCCTTTGCATAGAGTTGATCAGGCTGTTGATTGTGGCCTGTGGAATGTTGTCCCACTCCTCTTGAATGGCTGTGTGAAGTTGCTGTTATTGGCGGGAACTGGACAGGTCGATCCAGAGCATCCCAAATATGCTCAATGGGTGACATGTCTGGTGAGTATGCAGGCCATGGAAGAACTGGGACATTTTCAGCTTCCATTGTGTACAGATCCTTGCGACATGGGGCCGTGCATTATCATGCTGAAACATGATGAGGTGATGGCGGCTGATGAATGACACAACAATGGGCCTCAGGATCTCGTCACGGTATCTTTGTGCATTCAAATTGCCATTGATAAAATGCAATTGTGTTCGTTGTCCGTAGCTTATGCCTGCCCATACCATAACCCCACCTCCACATGGGGCACTCTGTTCACAATGTTGACATTAGCAAACCGCTTGCCCACACAGCGCCATACACACGGTCTGTGGTTGTGAGGCCGTTTGGACGTACTGCTAAATTCTCTAAAACTATGATGAAGTGGCTTATGGTAGAGAAATGAACATTAAATTATCTGGCAAGAGCTCTGGTGGACATTCCTGCAGTCAGCATGCCAATTGTCAATCTGTGGCCTTGTGTTGTGTGACAAACTGCACATTTTAGAGTGGCCTTTTATTGTCCCCAGCACAAGGTGCATCTGTGTAATGATCATGCTGTTTAATCAGCTTCTTGATATTCCACACCTGTCAGGTGGATGGATTATTTTGGCAAAGGTGAAATACTCACTAACAGGGATGTAAATTAATTTGTGCACAAAATCTGAGAGAAACAAGCTTTTTGTGTGTATGGGACCAAAGTGTTTATATTTTGTTTACAATGTATCAATAAACCATTTATTATATTACAGTATGGTGTAACTCATATGTTTATGTGCTCTCTCTCTCTTCTCTCTCTGCTGTCTGTTAGATTAGGCTTTCGGCCAGTTTTCTCTTATCAGTTAACGCTTATCTTATTGCGTCAAGATGTCCACCATTGTTCCTGTACCCAAGAAAGCAAAGATAACTTAACTAAATGACTACCACCCTGTAGCACTCACTTCTGTCATCATGAAATGCTTTGAGAGGCTAGTTAAGGATCATTTCACCTCCACCTTACCTGACACCCTAGACTCACTTCAATTTGCGTACCGCCCCAATAGATTCACAAACCATGCAACCACCATCGCACTGCACACTGCCCTAACCCATCTGGACAAGAGGAATACCTATGTAAGAATGCTGTTCATTGACTATAACTCAGCCTTCAACACCATAGTTCCCTCACCCATAGTGAACCTCGCCCTGTGCAACTGGGTCCTGAACTTCCTGACGGGCCGCCCCCAAGTGGTGAAGGTAGGAAACAACACCTCCACTACACTGATCCGCAACACAGGAGTCCCACATGGGTGCATGCTCAGACCCCTCCTGTAATCCCTGTTCACCCATGACTGCGTGGCCAGGCACACCTCCAACTCGATCACCAGGCACCGACTCTTCAATGCAGATAACACAACAGTAGTTGGCCTGATTACCAATAATGACAATAACCTCTCCCTTAACGTCAACAAAAAGCTGATCGTGGACTTCAGGAGACAGCAGAGGGAGCACGCCCCGGTCCACACAGGACCGCAGTGGAGAAGGTGAAGAGCTTCAAGATCCTCGGTGTACTCGGCATACACATCACACTCCCCCATTCTCATCGACGGGAATGTAGTGGAGCAGGTTGAGAGCTTCAAGTTCCTTGGTGTCCACATCAACAACAAACTAACATGGTCTAAGCACACCAAGACAGTTGTGAAGAGGGTACAACAAAACCTATTCCCCCTCATGAGACTGAAAAGATTTTGCATGGGTCCTTAGATCCTCAAAAGATTTTACAGCTGCACCAGAGAGCATACAGACGGGTTGCATCACTGCCTGGTATGGAAACTGCTCGGCCTCCGACCGCAAGGTACTACAGAGGGTAGTGCGTATGGCCCAGTACATCACCGGCCAAGCTTCCTACCATCCAGGACCTCTATACCAGGCGGTGTCAGAGGAAGGCCCTAAAAATCGTCAAAGACTCCAGCCAACCCTACCTGCCATCAAAGACTCTTTAACAACCCTACCTGCATGTACATAATTATCACAAATACCTCAACACTGGTGCCCCCGCACATTTACACATTGACTCTGCACAGGTACCACATATACACGTATACAGCCCCGCTATTGTTATTTACTGCTGCTCTTTAATTATTAGTTTTTTTTATTTAACTCTTACTTTTTTTAACTTTACATTTTTTTGGTATTTTCTTAAAACTGCATCGTTGGTTATGGCCTTGTAATTAAGCATTTCACTGTAAGGTCTACTAGACCTGTTGTCTTCGGCGCATGTGACAAATAAAATTTGATTTGACAATCTGAAACGGTCCACCCACACAGACAGTGTGGTGAAGGCGGTGCAACAACGCCTATTCAACCTCAGTAGGCTGAAGAAATTTGGCTTGGCCCCTAAGACCCTCACAAACTTTTACAGATGCACAATTGAGAGCATCCTGCCGGGCTGTATCACCGCCTGGGATGGCAACCACTGGGCTCTCCAGAGGGTGGTGCGGTCTGCCCAACGCATCACTGCCTGCCCTCCAGGACACCTACAGCACCCGATGTCACAGGAAGACCAAAAACAAAATCAAGGACATCAACCACCTGAGCCACGGCCTGCTCACCATGCTATCATCCAGAAGGCGAGGTCAGTACAGGTGCATCAAAGCCCAGGACCCGAGAGACTGAAAAACAGCTTCTATGTCAATGCCATCAGAATGTTAACTAGCCATCACTAGCCAGCTACCACCGGTTACTCAACCCTGCACCTTAGAGGCTGCTGCCCTATGTACATAGATATTACATCACTGGTCACTTTAATAGTGAAGCACTAGTCACTTTAATAATGTTTACATACTGTTTTACTCATTTCATATGTATATACTGTATTCTGGTCAATGCCACTCTGACATTGCTCATCCTAATATTTATATATTTCTGAATTCCCTTCTTTTACTTTTAGATTTGTGTGTATTGTTAGATACTACTGCACTGTTGGAGCTAGGAACACGGGCATTTTGCTACACCCACAATAACATCTGCTAAATATATGTATGTGACCAATGCAATTTTATATCAGTCTATCACAGCGACAAACTGTAACGTCTGCTTCCAACTCACTCTCAAACACATAGATCCCCTGAAAGCAGCCCACAATCCAGATCCCAATCACCTGAATTTTAATCACCTGTTCACACACCTGTATGTCATTATCACGCACTATTTAGTTCAGTTCTTTGCACCCCATCATTATGAGGTGTTGTTTGTTTTGTGACACACTTCTATTCGGAGAGCTGTTTTCCCCTGTAATTTAATCCTCCTGTGTATGATAGTGAGGCAGGCAGAAACTAACTACGCCTTTTGCCTATTCCCTGCCTGTACTGTAGCCTATCAGATTTCCTGTTAGCAACCAATTGACTGATCTCCCGGATTACTAGCCTTTTCCCTGCCTGTACTGTTAAACTTTTGGACCCCCTGTGTATGACCTTCTGCCTGCCCCTGGACCCAGCTACCTGCCTCCCCCTGTGGTCCTTTACAAATAAACACCTGCTGCACTTGAAACCAGCTCTCTGTCTCCTATCGTGTTCATTACACAAACAGTCTGTCATTCAGAAAAGGAACTCTTGTCGCCTTAGTGTAGACAATATTTACAATGATAAATGAGCTAAACGGCTGAATCGTCCTGAATCAATGCATCCTCTCAAAACAACCAACATCAACCTACAAGAACACCCTCCATCTTTCTCAGAGGCCTGTGTTGTAGGCTACACAGTAACATTGTGAATGTCACCAACTGCCAGCTCTGTCAGATGAGTTAATTAGAGCATGTGAAACGGAAGCAGTGATAAATATTTCACCACTGATGTCAACCCTGGTATTTTTCTTGGGTTCTGTCCCCTTTCCTGCATCATGTCCCATTGCTTCCACCACCACAACAGATATCAGCAGAAATTTTGCAAGCTCCTCTCATGTCATTCACAATGGCTGAATTGTCAGTATGCAGGCAGTCCCTGTGTCCCAAATCCTGGTGCTCTTTACACAGATCAGTTCCCTACATGTACCCCGTGACTCAACTAAAACAGGCCCAAAATGTATAAAGTATATAACAGTAGTCTTCGATGATGAAGAACTAGGTTAGTCTAACTGTCCCGTCAACATCACAGTACTAAAGGCTGTAACCGTGTTTATCTTGATGCCATCGTTAAAGTGGCTCCCTAGTTCTCATGGCCACAGCTGCCTATACAATGTGGTGACGTCACAGTTCCTCTAGCTGCCAGAAATAGGACATGCTGGGTATTGTTTGACCAGGCTGCTTAGGCCCTGGACTGTGGGAAAATGTATTGAATTATGTATGTTACATGCCACATGACTGGTTCACTGCTGTGGGGATGTAATAGTGGGATTCTGGAGTGTGTGGGGTGGAGGCTGGTAGGTGATGTAATACAAGGTTGAATTATATTTCTCTGGCATCACATGGCTGTTATGATTTGTTCATCTCAGTCAAAAGGTTTTTCATTGCAACATAAGAACATTTCATTCTGTGTTTGCACTGCGACATCACTCATACTGCAGTCTATTGTTATTCTCTCATATACACTGAGTGTACAAAATATTAAGAATACCATGACATAGACTGACCAGGTGAATCCAGGTGAACGCTATGATCCCTTATTGATGTAATTTGTTAAATCCACTTCAATCAGTGTAGATGAAGGGCAGGATACAATTTAAATGAGGATGTTTAAGCCTTGAGACAATTGAGACATGGATTGTGTATGTGCCATTCAGAGGGTGAATGGGCAAGACAAAAGGTGTGCCTTTGAACAGGGTGTGGTAGTTAGTGCCAGGCACACCGGTTTGTGTCAAAAACTGCAACGCTGCTGGGTTTTTCACACTCAACAGTTTCCGGTGTATCAAGAATGGATGGTGGACCAAAGGAAATCCAGGCATTTTGACAACTGTGGAAAGCATTGTAGTCAACATGGGCCAGCATCACTGTGAAACTCTTTTGACACCTCAGAGTCCATGCCCTGACGAATTGAGGCTGTTCTGAGGGCAAAGGGGGGGAGGTGCAACTCAATATTAGGATGTTGTCCTTAATGTTTTGTACACTCTGTGTATAATGTACCTTCAATGTCAATACCCTATACATTACAATGATGTGACTTTCCAAATTGTATTCCCTCATAAAATCTAAATTGGCAAAATGGAAATAAAACAGTTGTTTCGCTCATGCAAGCAGGTCCAAAAGATTCCCATAATGTCTCATCAATAATTGCAGTCTATAAAAGTACAGTAAAGTTCCATATTTGTGCATTCAGACATAATATTTGAACATTGTCTATCCCAACAGACCTGTCCTTCTATCAGAAAGATACTCTAGATGGTTGGGTAAACAGAAGAGATTCAACTGTGTGTGTGGTCTGCCCCAGCAACAGTGAGCCCCCTCCTCCTCCCATCCCTCCATACACACACTGTGACCCAACTGAAGCCGTCGATCAGGTCAGACCAGTGCCAAGCAACATCAATTAACCTGGGGGGGGGGGGGAATGCCAGGCAGTGTGTGTGAGCACCTACTTGCCTCAGGGAAGCAAGAATGGAAAACGAGCAGACACATTGAAGAGGCAGGAGGCACCGACTTGGGAGGGCAAATGAACGGATACTCAGAGCGATTAAATTCTTCCCATTTTTACAGCCTTACAGTTAACTACCTTCACAACCTGTGGTGTTTGATAAGTCACACCTTGCTCACACACATGTGAAGTGAAACTCATAGCTGTGGAGGCCCACAGTAATGTTTACATGGTGGCAGTGGAGAGTTGCAGTAGATGAGTCACACCGTGCTCATCTACTTCTTCCTCCTCCAGCCACAGAGAAAAGCAGAAAAGAGGAACCGTTTGCATAATTGGGCAGCAGGCAGGGGCAAACAGGCATTGTTGGTTCTGGACCTGTACAGCAAACAGGTGCATGTGTAACTAAAAACCCTCAGCCAATTTCACACACCTCCAGGGGATAGGTTCATTACAAAAATATAATCAAAATCAAATGGGATGCCATCAAATAATATCTCATGGGATCTGTTGGTTCAAGCATCATGCCAAGATAAAGTGATCAGAGGTTACGGTTGCAGGCTTCTGTACTGTCCGGCAGCACTGAGGGAGTGAGTGCGCACCTGCGTGTTTGAGGGTGTTGGTCATGTTATTTTGGGAAACAGGAAAGGGCTGCAGCAGGATCAGCCTGAAATTACAGTTGGATGATGCCACAACAGAAATATCACACAACAAATATTTTACAGAGACCCCTCAACCCTAGTGCTTCTGTCTCATGTATAGACACGTATAGAGATATACCTTAAACCATGTATAAACATACATAGACTGTAAGCTATACACATTCTCAAGCTGATTGATGTAAACACACTGCACAATACACACATACTTCAAATGACTCTATTGGGCCATAGATTACTGTTCTGAATCAATATGTTCACCTTATGAACAAGGCCTGATGTTGACATTTGTGCTGAGCATCTAGGTGCCCATCAAAGTCAGATTGGGGTGTGGTCTATCTGTCGGTCTGTTGTTACAAAGGGAGAACATGAGCTGTTTCTGCCTGTATGTCTGTCTCAACTCAGCACCCCAAAAATCCACACAGTGACTCATCTACTGTAACTCTCCACTGCCACCATGCGGTCAAACATTACTGCAGGCCATCATAGCTATGATCTCAACTTCACTTTGCCCAGCAACAGCCACACTGTGGAGTCTATATAAAAATCACCTCCAATGACAGGGCCCAGGAGAAAAATGAAAAACCTTAAAATTCTGTCATTCCCCCTGAGCTGCTCATATAAACTGTACCCAAAAACAGAAGGGTGACCCAAACTAAATCTCAATGTCTTGGAAAATAAATGATCCTCTTCCTTTGTGTTAGAAAACTAACAATAGTGTAGTCTTTCTACCTATAGCCATGTAGCTGGTGGCCCTTTAACCTGAGCAGGCCTCACTCCAGGCCTGTGTTAGACTGCCCTTCAGTTTGGGTCTGGAGTTATTCCTGAAGATGAAAAACTCCTGACCCTAAATCTTCATTGGGCAAGCATAATTTGGAGTCAATCTATAGTTGTGTATTTTTCTAACCAAGGGCTGAGATTTGTATGGACTTATTGAGACCCAGGCTGTTATGGCTGGTTTATAAATCTAACAGACACTGCCTGAAGTGAAACAGTCCCTGTGAAGTTACGTAAGCAGAGCGTCCACATCAAGGCCAGAAAGTAACATTCCATAAACCCTTCCAGGATAAACAGACAACAGCAAGTAAACAGGTTATAAAACCAGACATTTAAGTAAAACAAGCCAAATGGAGCCGCAAGAACTATAGTCCAAGAATATTTCCTATTTAATCTATCACATACGTACCAGGTTGATAGTAGAGACAACACTAAGAAAAGGACTCAAAACGTCTCGCAGTAGACACGTCTTGGGGTATTCTACAAAGATTTAAATAAATACTTGAGATTTATCTTCCTCGATGAGTCATTTGCATGTAACGTTCTCGGTCTCCTCAACATGCTCTTAATCTGTTTTGTACTGTGGCTTAAGTTGGTTCAGCTTCCTATTCAGAGACACTATATACACAAAAGTATGTGGACACCCTTTCAAATTAGTGTATTCGGCTATTTTAGACACACCGGTTGCTGACAGATGTATAATTTTTTTTTTTTTTAAATAGAGCACACTGCCATGCAATCTCCATAGACAAACAATGGCATTAGAAAGGCCTTACTGAAGTGCTCAGTGACTTTCAACGTGCCACCGTCATAAGACAACTGTAAGTGCGGTTATTGTGAAGTGGAAACGTGTAGGAGCACCAACGGCTCAGCCCCGAATTGGTAGGCCACACAAGCTCACAGAACAGGACCGCGGAGAGCTGAATCGCGTAGCGAGTAAAAATAGTCTGTCCTCGGTTTCAACACTCACTACAGATTTCCAAAGTGCACTAATGTACTACTAATGTTTAGCGATCAGGCCTGGCTCGCAGTCAGCGTTCCAATTAATCCCAAAGGCGTTCGATGGAGTTGCGGTCAGGGCTTTGTGCAGGCCAGTCAAGTTCTTCCTCACTAATGCTCGTGGCTGAACGGAAGCAAGCCACCCACTAGATGTTGGAACATTGCTGCGAAAGCCTTCCCAGAAGAGTAGAAGCTATTATGGCAGCAAGGGGGGGGGGGGGGGTCCAACTCCACATTAATGCCCATGATTTTGGAATAAGATGTTCAACAAGGTGTCCACATACTTTCGGTCATGGAATGTCACATCGCAATGAAATGACGATAGCTAAATCTTTCTTTCTGAACACTTCAAGGAAAACAATCAGAAACCAAATACATCTCAGGCATCTCTTATTCCAGAAAAAAATGCTATATCTTCTTTTATAAATAAACAAGTCATAACACCAGCCAAAAGAGGAGCTACACATGGCATACAGATCAGGAGAAACAACTAAATAATTACACTTAAATAAGACATTGTAAAGGCCTCAGAGAGTTAACATTGATAATCACAGTTAAATCATCCAATTCACATTGACCATACATCATATACATAGCAGAAGAGAAACAAGACATGAAACAGAATAGTTTAACCCCATTTCCTTCCCAGAGACACTTACAGTACATACATTACCATTGTTGTTTTGGACTATCATTCAGATTATCATAGTTTGATTACATGTTCATTTACAATGTCAAGTTACAGTAGGGAAATTGTTTTAAATGTCTTAATTTTACTGAAAGTAAAAAATAAATGTAAAAAAAAAGTTGCATTTAGATTATGTCTACCAATAAGTGAGTTTAACCCCAAATCTCTTACATTTAGTTATATACCAATTTCAGGACTCTTTTGCATTTCTTTCAGATGCACTACTCCTTCACCACTCTATTGGGGCACATGCCTGGGCAAGACGCAGGCTTAAGGTTCTGCATCTATTTCCCTAGTCATGTAGAAATGAATGCAGAAAAGCCATTTAAACAGGAGCACATTCTCATATGTAGACCTTCTACTCCATTCGGTGGTTTCTATCTCTCTGGGTCTTACATGTGTCTCTCACCATAGTCAGCAGGGATTGAACAGAAACAGAACATCCAAACTAAAGACAATTTAGTATTATTTTTCAGTCATACAAATTATTTTTTGGTACGTGTCAGGTCTTTTTTAAATATTTGTTTTTATACTAAATGTACAATATTAAGAAAATTGGATAAGTCACACCATCATGGACTCGACACAGTTATGTGGTCAGCTTAGTTCTGGTGCATCATGACAGTCACCAGTTATATTATCTTGACCTCTTATTCCCTCCCTAAGAGAGGGGACAGAGTAAGCTGAGAGATAGCGTGACATAATTCAGTCAACCCTAATGTCTAAGGGAGTCAAAGACATTGCCCTCATATCAAGTCTGATGAGTGGGTTTAATGAACGAGTGAATGACCATGCATGGTCCTAGCAGTTGTGGTGGCGGCTGAGCGGTCATCGGGGTCTCTTGCGCGTGACGAAGATAAGGACCCTGCGGATGGCGATGAGGCGGTCCTTGAGGGAGGGCATGGCCAGGATGGTGAGCTGGGCACGGTTGTCCAGAGGCAGCACAGCCAACAGCCACCAAGCCCACGCTGGACCACTGGGATTACTCTGGAGGGAGGGATAAATGCAGCCCATTCAATCCCTATATGGCATACAAGTGTGATTCTCACCAGGTGTGTGTGTGTGTGTGTGTGTGTGTAATGGTTAGGTTAGTGTCATACCTGTGGGTCAGGGTCCTTCCCGGGCAAGTGTCCAAAGTGGCTGATTATCTGGCTCTTCATGTTATCTTTGAGGGAGGTGAACCAGCCACTGGCCTGGTCGTACACAGAGACATAAAGCTTCTGCATCTCTGCTAGTTCCTGGCCCTCCACCTGACCACAAAATATATAATGCAGTTAGCACACAAAGTACACACACAATGGAACACACACGGTTGGGATGGAAGACTGAGGATCACATACACACTCCAATCATACACATATCAAACACACACACACAAAACTTACAAAAGTGAGGATATGAATATCTATCAAGATCTATCCAAATACCTCTAATGCACTCTTTGTATCCACATGCATGCAAAACCTTCCTCACACACAGCATTAGCCAGTACACACCAACACACACACCTTCTTATCCTCCAGGTACTCAATCTTGGCCGTGTTGTATCCGTCTCTCTGACCGTGGCTCAGCACTTTGAAGCGGGACACTCCAATGGTGTCGACCACGGACCTCCCATCGGGGAAGAACTTGACATCCCGGACCTCCAGCATGCAGCCATAGTCAGCGAAACCCTTCAACTCGTCAGCGATGCACATGCCAAACCGCTTGGTTCCGGTCTCCATGGAGCGGCGGATCATGAGGCGGTAGCATGGTTCGAAGACGTGCAGTGGACAGGGGATGGTGGGGAAGGCCATGGTGCACACAAAGATTGGTACTTCCTGGTTCAAGCTAGGGTGTAAGGAGGGATATGAGATTGGTCAGCAATTAGCTGAAAAAGCAGGACTGTTGAAGTGCAGTTAACTCACTGACGATGCTACTACGCGATTAATTTACCATAAAATCAATAGCTATGTAAAGTGATCAAATCTGTGTTTGTGTGCTAATGCGTTTGTGAGTGCGAGAGACTCACTTCGACAGTTCCTTCATCTCCTCCTCGTGGATCTTCTTCCTCTCCGCCAGCTCATCTCCAAGGTAACGCTGCAGCACCTCCTCCATCAGCAGCGTCTTGTTGTACCCTCTAGTGGCCAGATACTGGTATTATACAGAACACAGAGGAATAGGATGTTACATTCACATTCTACTGGATCATCCATGTCTTTGGTGAATTATCCTTTAAATTATATATTGTCCCAATATACTACTTCACTCTCTGTGTCGGAGGAAGCTTTGTGCTAACTTTTTTTGGTCACGCTAAACCATCCCTCAAGACACTCAAACACAGAACAGAGATTATATTGTATTACAGTCAGCCCTAAGCCATCATTTTTCATAATCACCAGGTCTGCCTTAAGCCATCTATCCACATATAGAGTACAGCTACTTCCTGTGTGTGTGTGTTTACCTCTGAGAGGTTCTCTTTGCAGAGAGGGCAATTGGGGTTGTGGTCCAGACAGCGCTCCAGACACTTGAGGCAGAAGGTGTGTCCACAGGGGGTGGTGACGGGCTCATAGAACAGCCTGGAGGAAACACAATAACATAGGCTTTATCAGTTGAAGTAATTGTCAGTATTGACTGAAAATCAAACACTGAGTGGCTAATCGTAAATGCATAATTGTGTGGTGGTTGGTGGTCCTCTTACCTCATACAGAGGGAGCACTCCATATCTCTACTGTCGAGCAGGTCTGCAGCCACTGTCCTCCTCCCAGGGGAAGCAGCAGGAGGTTGAGAGGAGGAATAGGCTTCATCTGGTCTGGGCAGTTTGGAGGGGGCGTTGAAGGCTGGGCTGTCCCCACTATGTCTCCTCTTGAGGCCTCCTGGGGGGGCAGGTAGGGCAGCAAGGACACTGGCCAGGCTCTTGGCGTCTTCTAGAGAACTCTTACTTGCAATAAACGCTGGGTCCTGGAGAGGAGAAGAATGGAGTTACTATGAGAAGTAGGTGTGTGGGGAGGTAAGTGTGTGTGTGTGCGCCGACCAGAGAAGAGCAGCCAGGCCTCTGTCGGGTGGTGAGGGGGTGTAGAGAGCTGAGCAGGGCGGGAGGCTTGAGGCGGCGAGTGGAGGGACCACCCTGTAGGGGATGTAGGGGAGTGGGCTGACCGTCCTTTTCAAACGCTGACGAGAACAGCTCACTAAGCAGCTACAGAAACACACACTGTCAGTCAACACGCTCATACAATGTCATAGCATTCATAAGTAGCCAGAGTTTAAAAGGGAATATGGTGGAAATACAGGACAATGGCTCAAACTGGACAGACTGTCTTGACATAGTTACAGACCTAGTGGTGGAAAAAGTACCCAATTGTCATACTTGAGTAAAAGTAAAGATACCTTAATAGAAAATGACTCAAGTAGAAGTGAAAGTCACCCAGTAAATTACTACTTGAGTAAAAGTATTTGGTTTTAAATATACTTAAGTATCAAAGTAAAACGTAATATACAAATGAAGCATGTGCGTTTAGTGAGTCCGCCAGATTAAAGGCAGTAGGGTATGTTAATAAGTGTGTGAATTGGACCATTTTCCTGTCCTGCTACGCATTCAAAATGTAATGAGTACTTTTGGGTTTTAGGGAAAATGTAGTGAAGTAAAAGTTTTAAAAAATATATAAATAGAGTACAGATACCACAAAAAACGACTTAAGTAGTATTTTTACTTTACACCACCGGACAGTACATATTGCAGTGTATTTGTAACAGCAGTGGAGCTACTAAAACAGGCCACAGTGACAGCAGGGGATAGGCCTGGAATAGCTCCCCAGCTAAGACAGCTGGAATGGGGGCATTGCGTCATCACCTAGTGTGGAGCGGCGCAGGATTTAAAACAAAACTAATCCGGTCTGGTAAGCATAGAGACAGATTTACACTGTCATATCGTACATAGTAATACTGCATTTTTATATAATTGATATGTGACATTAAGGGGCAAGTAAAAGGACAAAAGTTTTTTTTAACTTGTGTATTACCTTCTGAGCTTCCAGCTTCACCGTCATCCAATCAGGCTTGAGCGCTACACACATGAAGTACTCTTTTAAGGCCTCATCATTGTAGTTGGCTTTACTCAGGGCTGAGGCCTTGATGTAGTGGGCCTGGGAAAAAACACAGACAAGAGGGTGTTTTGAGTAGGGAAACACCAAAGTGAGTAGGAAATATTATGATGGCATTTCAACTATACCTCTAAAGTACACTGCTCAAAAAAATAAAGGGAACACTTAAACACAATGTAACTCCAAGTTAATCACACTTCTGTGAAATCAAACTGTCCACTTAGGAAGCAACACTGATTGACAAAAAATTGCACATGCTGTTGTGCAAATGGAATAGACAACAGGTGAAAATTATAGGCAATTAGCAAGACACCCCCAATAAAGGAGTGGTTCTGCAGGTGGTGACCACAGACCACTTCTCAGTTCCTATGCTTCCTGGCTGAAGAGGACTGGCCATCCCACATATGCTCTCTCTAATTCTCTCTTTCTTTCTCTCTCTCGGAGGATCTGAGCCCTAGGACCATGCCCCAGGAATACCTGACATGATGACTCCTTGCTGTCCCCAGTCCACCTGACTGTGCTGCTGCTCCAGTTTCAACTGTTCTGCCTTATTATTATTCGACCATGCTGGTCATTTATGAACATTTGAACATCTTGACCATGTTTTGTTATAATCTCCACCCGGCACAGCCAGAAGAGGACTGGCCACCCCACATAGCCTGGTTCCTCTCTAGGTTTCTTCCTAGGTTTTGGCCTTTCTAGGGAGTTTTTCCTAGCCACCGTGCTTCTACACCTGCATTGCTTGCTGTTTGGGGTTTTAGGCTGGGTTTCTGTACAGCACTTTGAGATATCAGCTGATGTACGAAGGGCTATATAAATAAATTTGATTTGATGTTTTGGTCACTTTTGAATGCTGCCGGTGCTTTCACTCTAGTGGTAGCATGAGACGGAGTAGTGCAGCTCATTCAGGATGGCACATCAATGCGAGCTGTGGCAAGAAGGTTTGCTGTGTCTGTCAGCGTAGTGTCCAGAGCATGGAGGCGCTACCAGGAGACAGGCCAGTACATCAGGAGACGTGGAGGAGGCCGTAGGAGGGCAACAACCCAGCAGCAGGACCGCTACCTCCGCCTTTGTGCAAGGAGGAGCAGTCGGAGCACTACCAGAGCCCTGCAAAATGATCTCCAGCAGGCCACAAATGTGCATGTGTCTGCTCAAACAGTCAGAAACAGACTCCATGAGGGCCCGACGTCCACAGGTGGGGATTGTGCTTACAGCCCAACACCGTGCAGGACGTTTGGCATTTGCCAGAGAACACCAAGATTGGCAAATTCGCCACAGGCGCCCTGTGCTCTTCACAGATGAAAGCACGTTCACACTGAGCACGTGACAGACGTGACAGTCTGGAGACGCCGTGGAGAACGTTCTGCCGCCTGCAACATCCTCCAGCATGACCGGTTTGGCGGTGGGTCAGTCATGGTGTGGGGTGGCATTTCTTTGGGGGGCCGCACAGCCCTCCATGTGCTCGCCAGAGGTAGCCTGACTGCCATTAGGTACCGAGATGAGATCCTCAGACCCCTTGTGAGACCATATGCTGGTGCGGTTGGCCCTGGGTTCCTCCTTATGCAAGACAATGCTAGACCTCATGTGGCTAGAGTGTGTCAGCAGTTCCTGCAAGAGGAAGGCATTGATGCTATGGACTGGCCCGCCCGTTCCCCAGATCTGAATCCAATTGAGCACATCTGGAACATCATGTCTCGCTCCATCCACCAACAGACTGTCGCTCCATCCACCACAGACTGTCCAGGAGTCGGCAGATGCTTTAGTCCAGGTCTGGGAGGAGATCCCTCAGGAGACCATCCGCCACCTCATCAGGAGCATGCCCAGATGTTGTAGGGAGGTCATACAGGCACGTGGAGGCCACACACACTACTGAGCCTCATTTTGACTTGTTTTAAGAACATTACATCAAAGTTGGATCAGCCTGTAGTGTGGTTTTCCACTTTAATTTTGAGTGTGACTCCAAATCCAGACCTCCATGGGTTGATACATTTGATTTCCATTGATAATTGTGTGATTTTGTTGTCAGCACATTCAACTATGTAAAGAAAAAAGTATTTAATAAGAATATTTCATTCATTCAGATCTAGGATATGTTATTTTAGTGTTCCTTTTATTTTTTTGAGCAGTGTATATTCAAAACACTGATCATCTATAATCTGAATATTGTTTCAGTGAGCGCCCTAAACGACCTAAGAGAGAGAACCATTTAAAAACAGAGGAAACATGGGAATATAAAGGTCATTCTTGTCATAACCCCTCGGTTATATTTCCAGGGGCTCTTCAACCTGGTAAGCTCTTCCCTATTGACACTAGTGCCTGGTTTTCAGGTCTATATGATCTATTTTGCATGTGTATCAGCTGCTATAATTTGCATATTAACATACACAAGCTTGTAGCATCCAACCTCACTTACGAACAGACTTGGCAGCATCCGATAATACTTTCACACATACACTATACATGCTCAGGACTGTATGTATTGGGTGCAGACTGGGTCAGACTGTGGTTGTGGAGATGTGATGGGTAGTTCATGACACGACTAGAGACAGGTTAAGCCAAGGCCCAGATATTCAGACACCATCTTGTGGTCTAGGTCTATACTCTACTGGGTTAGGTAGATTGAGTTACATATCAATTTCTCTCACCTTTGGACAGAGAGGTTTGAGTCTGCACAAGCTCTCTGCGTCCTGGATGGCCTGGCTGTAGTTCCTACTGTCCATGTGCAGCTCAGCACGCTGTCCCAGTAGCCTACCTATAGATGGCGCTGTAGAACAGAGAGAACACAGGAAGAATGACAACATTTCATTTTACACCTTTCCACACAGGTACAATGTTGTCAGTGTATACAAGACCACAAAGAACAGTATCAGGTACTATGCAACAATATGTCAACTTATTTAATGTGTCTTTTCTACAGAAATGTAATTCGACATTGGATGTTATTCACCCCACACAGTACGAGTAGGGAACACTGGACCAAACCGGAGCATTTCCCTTGAATCAAAATACTGCACCATAGTCGACCATGCAGTCTGTGCCAGGAATAGGTCTACAATGACATGCAACAACCTTCTGGCTAGTGGCGAGGGAAGGGGAGAGAAGAGAGGGTCAACATTCTATTCCTGATGAATGATTCTGTCCTGTGTGGCTCAGTTGGTAGAGCATGGCGTTTGCACACTACTATAAGCAACTCTGGATACGAACATCTGGTAAATTACTCAAATGTAAAAAGTTGAGGCCTCCCGAGTAGCGTGGCGGTCTAAGGCGTCACTACACACCCAGGTTCGATCCCAGGCTGTGTCCCATAGAGTGGCACACAATTGGCCCAGCGTCATCCGGGTTAGGGGATGTCCTTGGCCCATCGCACTCTAGCAACTCCTTGTGGTGGGCCGGGCGCCTGCAGGCTGACTTCAGTCGTCAGTTGAACGGTGTTTCCTCCGACACATTGGTGCAGCTGGCTTCCGTGTTAAGCAGGCGGGTGGTAAGAAGCGCAGTTTGGTGGGTCATGTTTTGGAGGACGCATGACTCAACCTTAGCCTCTCCCAAGCTCGTTGGGGAGTTTCAGCGATGAGACAAGATTGTAATTGGATACCACGAAATTGGGGAGAAAAAAAACGGTATTTTAACATGTAAAAGTTTATGAATCTTTGGCTCAGTGGATGATATGCCGCCTCTGTGGGTAAAAACAGTCTGCGTCACCCCCCCTCCTGACTTAAATAAGCAGGTCAGTAGCTGACATTAAAGCAAAAAGAATGGGGTCAGTCAGAGCTTCTGTGCTATGCTGTTGCGCTGGCCTCTACTGAAGCACCAAAGGGCCTCTGACGCTGGCTCGCTCTCATTCCTGACTATGCCTAAAAGCTCTCTCTGTAGTAAGGGTCAGCACAGGAGTTTTTTCTAGGGAGTTAGGCTAATTACGGGCCCAAGTTTATCCTGGTAAAACTCAGGTCACAAGGTTGGGGAAAACAACTCCTGGCCATCTATATGGAGTGAACTGTCCAGGGCTGACCTGGTGTTTCAACTTTAAATCAAATAAAATTTTATTGGTCACATACACATGGTTAGCAGATGTTAATGCGAGTGTAGCGAAATGCTTGTGCTTCTAGTTCCGACTATGCAGTAAAATCTAACAAGTAGACTTTAGGAGTGACCTGCATGCCTGCATCTTGCCTAAAATGAGAAACACGTGGAGCATGTTGGAGAAAATAAAACTAACTGGGGCCTGTCTGTGGTAAATACTGTTTTTCATTCAAAAGGGGAGTGAATTTGAAAACCTAAATGAATAATACCTTAACATACCTTAGGAATAATAAAAAATAGTAGTGGACTACCCTTTAATTTAAAATGTAGTGTCTTTTAGAGAGAAGGGTAATGCATTAATTGTCATGGTAAAGCTTTCATAAGAGTCCAACTTACATCAGGAGTTGCAAAAGAGGACTTGTTTTTACTGGGTGATACCACTCGAGGAAATACAAGCAACTTATTCCACCATTTGAAACACAGGTATGTAATACAGCGTGACGGATGAATGCCGAAAACTTAGGAAGGAGGCCAACAAGCACCATCACAAGAGAAAACAAAGCCCAGGCAAGAATCCATTACGGAATTGTTTGCACACACACAACTCCATATGCAACACAATCTCACCAATGGAATGAAATAACAGATGCCATAACGTACAACATTGCATTTTGATTGTGTTTGGAGCAAATAAATGCAACAATTACCAAATGCCAATATACTAATGGACTTGTACATGGTTTGAAATACGGTTACATTTAAAAATCAGCAATAAATGCAAAACTAAATGAATGTTTAAAAAAATAGGTCTCTTTTGTAGCAGCATTATATCATCTTAGAAATCATATGCTGGATCACCTGCTAAGCAAATAACTTTCTTTGACCTGGTGTAAAAAGGGCGCTAATGGAGAGTAACTGTAATCTTGCTAAAACCAGCCTCTCTACGTCCTTGCAGCTGGCTGTGTAGAAACGTGGGTCGTGTGTCTGCCAGGCTAGCATACATGCTGACCACACTGCCCGTGTTGCTAAATAAATTTACACATACATGTTATTCAATAATTTCATCCAAACTGCTAGAGAGCGTATGCGTAGCCAGGCGCAAAAATAGAACGTGGTTCCATTTGACGCCCTGAAAGTCCCACCTCTCCCATCTCCTTATTGTTTTTTTGGAGCATATACCCACGTGGGTGATTGAAAGATGAACTGAAGTACACATTCCTGTCAAAGTTGGTTGCCAACCACCATATAAAGTCCACAGAATAATAAGACTGAAGGACGAGAGATTACTATAAACTAATGAGGTTTCCCCTTTTATCTGAGGATTAATTGTTGGAGTAGAAAACACACAATTGTGTGTGACTCAAAATGGGTGAAAATTCTACAAAAGATCCAGAAAAAAAGGACCTTGTGCATTTCAGGTAAAATAACAACCCAATGTTTATACCCAAAGACAAATTAGCTACCAACAGCAAGCTAGCTTGCTAAATGTTTCAGAGACCATGTTGCCTAAGGCAGGTTGACATTTATTGTCATGAATCTTGCTCTGGAGGCAGAGCAATTTTCACTAGATGGGCCAGCTGCTAAATCAAAATTAGCTATATCATAGAAATTCTAGAAAAAAACTATTTGCTTTTTGGCTTTAAAAAGGTGCAAAATGTTAGCTAGTGACCATTCTGCAGAGCTGCCTCCAGGTCAAGATTCATGACAAATGCCAACATGCTTACATCCAATAATGTAATATGTCCCAATAAAATGCCTACTTATTCTACATAGCCAGTGAGGAAAAGACAACACGTAGTCCAGTCATTTTAAATTGAACAGCATAACCAGTGTGAATATTATTAAATAAATCCATGGGCTATGTGACTCAGAAGAAGTAGAATGTGGGTTTGGCAATAAGGGGGGGGGGGGGGGGGGGGGGGGGGGGGGGGGGCTACTGGGTTTAAGAAAGGATTTCTTCGAGAACTGAAATGGGTACAGTGTCACCCACTATCGGTGACACAATGTAACCTTTATTTAACTAGGCAAGTCACAATGCGGAGTAGTGAAAAGTAGGTAATCTAGACTCCCAGATATTTGGTTTTAAATAGGTAAAAGGGAAACATAAAATACACAATCTGTTCTAAAACATATGAATTCGACAATTGCTTAGTCAAACTCACTGTAAATGTTACATTATCTTACCCAGTTCTACGGCTTTGTTGTATTTGTCCAGGGCATCAGTGTAATCGTGCTTCTTTCGTGAGCCCTCACCTTCTATCCAATGTCTCCTGGCTTTACTTTCAGAGTCGAAACATTTATCCAACAAACTACTGAGAATGACGTTTACTCTAAACCCAATGGACAGGATCTGTCCGTCTTTTTTGTTCAGTTTATGTTTGCATTGTATGCAGTCTTTGACAGTTTCTTCTTCTAAACAATGTTTGCAAAACGTATGGCCGCACTCCAATGTGGTTGGTTCTGACAGTAAACACCTACAAAGGCGGCATGAAAACAAGTCCAAGGGTTCTTCCTCAAACGTCCCATCGGCCTCAACCACATCGTGTCCATTCCCACTATTATGACAACTCGTTGCCTTCGAATTAATGTTTAACGTTAGCTCCTTCTCGCGAAGAGTCCGTGCTATGTTTTCAACCAGAAGCTGCAATTCGCCTGGCCGAAGTTCGCCAATGTTGGCCGCGGTGCAGTACGAGTCAAGCGCCTCTGCTATCCGCCCGGTCTGGGCCAAAGCGTCAGCTTTGCGCAAACAGAGGCCCCGGTCTGGATGCTGGAGGTCCGCCAGCTGAGAACTATAGATCTCCGCAGCAAGGTCGTAGTCACCTGCCCGGTTTGCTTCCTCTGCCACCTCGAGCATTTCAGGGCATATACCCGCTGCTCCAGGGTCGTATACCGGGTGGACAAACTGCGCCGACTGGTGAGATTGGATTACCGTCTCCATGTTCATCTTGGAATATTACACATAGCAAACTGTGTTCAAAAACACTCCTTCTCACAAAACGTCGTCAGACTAACGTTATAAGGGTACATGTGCCATCGTGAAAGACTCCTGTCGTCTTCCAAGAGAAGAGCTGGTTAGGCCTCATTACACGACAGCCGAATAGAATACGCACCAGTCATTTGCTAAAATGTCAAATTAGTTTATGTAGACTTCCCGTTTTTCAAACCCGATATATTCGGACTCTGTGTTACAGCACTGTAATGCCTATTTACCTACCCAGCTTTGCTGAATAAACCAGTTCAGTAATTCACGAACTGAGGAAGTAACGTTAAACGTCGAGTCAATCCTCTTGTTTGGCTGACAACGGCATAACGCCTCCCCAAATAACAGCAAGTAACGCTAGGTATGTACTTCTAGTCAGCTAAACATTGTTGGCAACTCAAATCCTTCATCGGAGGTTGGCAGGCTTTAAGTCATTAAAGGCAAAAGGACGGTTTCCTGGGAGTAACGTTCTGTGGAGCAAAGTTCCGAGTGCAATTTCACGTTACCTGTTTTTATGTAAGACCCGAAACAACCCAATTAATTTCCCTAGCTGGCTAACCTCTCGCGCTCACTGTTGCTGGAAAGCTTAGTTAGTTTCTCTGCCCGGGTCTTGACATTCAAACTTTTATTGTTCGGTTATAACAATTGATGCCAAAATACTATTAAAATGAAAGTATCTGGTCCTCGCCGTACTCCATAGTGTTGCTCAGTTAGCGACTTCAAATTCAGCTATGATGGTTCGCCGAACGAAGCACGTGACGGTAAGTGTGAAATGTTATTGGTCCATTAAATGGCTCACTTGTATAACATATCAACATTGCATAACTCCCACTTAACACTTAACGTCAGTGTAGATCGCCGGGCACTCAGTTCATGTAACAACCTGACATTTATCATCGTTACACTATGTTTTAGAGAAATATATCTGACTAGAGAGACTATCCAGGTATGGTAATAGACTACCTAGACCTAGTTGTTTCATCTTCATTAGAATTGCACTGGTTATATCACTGTTCTGAGGGGGAGGGGTGCATTGTTTTATGTAATCCTTTATATAAGAAGCAGAGCTAGAATTACCCTTACATTTGTTTGAGAACACTGCCAAAACGTAATTGCAGTGATTTAAAAGACACAGAAAACAGCTAAAGGTTATTGCTTTAGATAAAGAAAATGATGTCCAAAAGGATATACAGTACCTCTCAAATGTAATTTAGGCAGCAGGCTATTTGTATACTATAAATAATCTGTTGAATAATTTGTGCAATCTATTTTGTTGTGGTTCAAAAAAGCTTTGTCATTCTTATACTCTTAGCATATGGATTTGTATTATTATTTTTTTTTCAATGTCTATCATACTGAGTGTAGTCCTATCCTTTGAAAATGTGGGTAGAATTACGGGTGGATGTCAGAACATTTAGCCATTGTCAAAACATAAACTTTAGCCATTATTCAATATGATAAATATGATGACAAGAATATGTCCACTTCAGGTAGCAGGCTACTACTAAGTAGCTACAAATAAGAACACAAATCATCATATCTCAGAGTCAATGTGTAATTGCTGTGGATGACTCTCCCTAACTATCTCTTCCTCTCTCCAACTCTCAGCCAGGTAACAATGTGTATGTAATTTCAAAGTTGCATAAGGATGACCTCAGCTTTTATGATGACTCACATCTCCCAACATTTCACACACTTATGATGCTGCTGCTCTACCAATCTTAATGAGGGGATGGTCTAAACTTAACAAAGAAAATAGACATTTGAACATTAACAATCACAGGGAAGATAAATCCTTTATCTTTAAGAAAACATGTTTTATTTTAAGGTTACAAGACACAGATGTTGCACACCTCAGGGTAAACTCATTACTTCTCTCATTTTGTATGACCTGTCTAGTCTATGACATAACCCATCCGTCATAGGAAGGAACACAGTGTTCCCTGTTAAGGAGATCTATTGCTCACGTCTGATTAAATACTTAGGGTTATTTTCATGTTATGCACTGCATAACAATGTATAACAGTTTTATAACAGGGCACACAAACTCAGGCAAAAGCAGAACAGGGCCTTATGGTCTCCTCTGGTCAGTATGCATGCAGAAGTCAGAGAGGTGAAGGAAAGCCCAAACCTCCGCTACAAGAACCATTTAATCCCCGTAGCACAATAATCCAGGGCCAACCTGAGATTCTGGTTAAGAAGAGTAGTCCGTAGGTTTCCCCTAAGGAAGAAACTCACTATTATATGCGTTTCACCACATTCATCACAGTTAAGTAATGAGTATTTACACAGTATCTCATGAGTCACCATGACTACTGTAGTAATGTTATAAAATGCTGACATAAGAGTTAGATTTCATAATAGTTGGCATAAAATAATGCCAAGAGGTGCTGAACTTGTTTGAGCAAAATGGCAGATTTGAGCCAGTAATACAGTTGGGGTTATTGACCATATCATTTACTGGTATTTGGAGACCACAAACACAGAACAGGTTTTGACATTATCAGGATAATGTAGGATGTTTATGCCTACACTCTTAGGGGGGGAAAAGGTGCTATCTAGAACCTAAAAGGGTTATTTGGCTGTCCCAATAAGATAGCCATTTGAATAAACCCTTTTTGGTTCCAGGTAGAACGAACCCAAATAAATTATACCTGGAACCAAAAAGGATTCTCCTATGGGGACAGCCGAAAAACCCCTTTGTAGCCATTTTTTCAAAGTATTAAGAAAAAAGAAAAAATACATTTGGGAAAAGTCCCAGGTGCCACTTACCTCGAATTAAAAAACAATCTGGAGCATCAGACAGGAAAGTTGTTCGCTTGGCATACCTGTTTGGGTAAAACAGTGATAATGCAATACTGACTAATTTGCCCTTCCCTAACACTTTATGCAAGGTTCATCACCTATGTTGTGTGGATGCCGTATTATACTGTATATATTAGATTTATATAGCGCTTTTCTACCAACTGAGGTACTCAAAGCACTTTACATAGTACCTTCAATGTGCACTACCAACCTGGGTGATGCATGGCGACCATTTTTGTGACACAACGCTCATCACCCATCAGGTGAGGAGTGATATGCCAATTAGAAATGAGGGGAAGGATTAGGTGGCCTTGATGGAATGGGGCTAGGTTGGGAATTTAGCCAGGACACCAGGGTTAACACCCCTACTCTTAAGATAAGTGCCATTTTTAATGCCCAGAGTGTTAGCACAACCATTTAACATCCCATCCGAAAGACTGCACCCTACACAGGGCAAGGGTGGTATGCTGCTGGCAATTGTTTTAAGTCATAAGTCAAACTAATCACAACCTTTTTACCATTTGAATTTACTACAAACACATCAAACTTCCAAATGATATTTCATGACAATAAGAAAACACATATCCTTTAGAATACATATTTATAGATGTAGAAACCTAAGGCAGTGACAAGTCACTGATTTATATTGCCCATCTTGAAATACCAGTAAAATACATTTAACGTGTAATATCATTAGAAATAGGCATAGAACAAGTCTGAGGTGTATACAGTCCATCATAACAGGCTAGACCATTGAAACAATCAGTTAGTCTACACAATGCTAACCTGTGGAGATCAGGGCCTGTATCCACAAAGCATCAGAGTAGGAGTGCTGATCCAGGATCTGTCCACATAATCTTATTCACTATGATTTAAAAAGGTAAAAATGATCCTAGATCAGCAGAGATCCACAGCTGTAGTTCTGAGGGGTAAAAGTAAATAAAAAGCACCCTTTCTATCGACACTATACTGACACAATGTTAAAAAACGGAAACATTAACATATAATAAAAAGGTACACAGTCAGACCATGTATGTATTAAACAAGCCTGCAAATGGATAAAATGAATTCGCAAAATAATTTTGAGTATAATGGGTTCCCTGTGTTTGGTTTTAGTATGTTGCCATTGGCCTGAAATTGAGAAGTCTCATGATCAAATTTAAAAACTGATGGTGTCATTAAGGTGTGCTGGAAAAGAGCTTCAGATAGTGGACAGTCCGTGTCCACTAACAATTGCTGATGAATCCTCTGACGTCTTCAAAGACTGCTGTACTATAGTCTGTGTTATAGGAAACTTTATCATATATCAATGGTTTTGGTAATAGTCCGAAACAAAGAAAGAACAGGGCAAATCTGAAAGGAAAGGGTTGAGGCCTCATCCGCATGGTTTTTGATAAAGC
Source organism: Oncorhynchus clarkii lewisi (assembly GCF_045791955.1). Taxonomy (NCBI): domain Eukaryota; kingdom Metazoa; phylum Chordata; class Actinopteri; order Salmoniformes; family Salmonidae; genus Oncorhynchus; species Oncorhynchus clarkii. The sequence goes on from NC_092149.1 coordinate 67,263,789, forward strand.
TGTTCCCAGACAATCTCTCAGTTGTTTAGTTCAGTGAGAGATGCAATCACCACCTCCCCCTGAAGATATAATGTTTAGAACTAGGGGCTTTTTGTTGAGCTTAAGAGGCAAACAGTGCTATGGGAGAACAACAATCATGTTGGTTTTGCACTTCTTTAGCCTCAAATTGCCAGCCGTGACCACTTGATGAGGTGATTAGCCAGGGTTGGGATATGCCTTCAGTGGCTACACGTGATGTAACCACTTGATGAGGTGATTAGCCAGGGTTGGGATATGCCTTCAGTGGCTACACGTGACGGTCAGGTCTGGTAACTACGCTGACAGAAACTTGAGGCTGAAGATAGCTATACTTCCTCTAAAGGCTTAGTTCAATCAAACCTGTACTCCAGTATTTGCCCATTAGCTATTTTTCCCATTGTCAAATAAAATGACAGATTTTACATTAAAAACATTCTACCACCAGCCCAGTTAGATACCCTCACAGGTAGATACTGTACTTCCAGAATACAATCTCTCACTCTCATTCTCTCATTCTCTCATTCTCTCATTCTCTCACTCTCTCACTCTCTCTCTCACTCACTCACTCACTCACTCACTCACTCACTCACTCACTCACTCAGGAAGTGAAGGCTTAGCCACTAGTGCATTGGGCTGGCCCCATATAATCCCCTCTAATCAAGGCTATGCCTATTTCATTGCTAGATTTTTTTTGAATTTGTGGAATGCCATTGGCATAGTTATTGTTTTGATTGTCATTGACTGCAACGTAATTGAATTGACACTACATATGACATTTATATATATTTTTTTTTAAACAGAATTTCTTCCATCTCCTTTTATTATTGTTATTGCTTGTCACTACTAATGTGAATGGTTTTTTTTTGGATTGCGGTGGCATTTGGGCATGGCAATTTGGGGGAAATCAACTTAATTAAAAAATTGATACAGTACCAGCCAAAAGTTTGGACAAACCTATTCATTCCAGGATTTTCTTTATTTTGACTATTTTCTACAATAACACATATGGAATCATGCAGTAACCAAAAAGTGTTAAACAAACATTCTTTGCCTTGATGACAGCTTTACACACTCTTGGCATTCTCTCAACCAGCTTCATGAGGAAGTCACCTGGCGTGCATTTCAATTAACAGGTGTGCCTTGTTCAAAGTTCATTTGTGGAATTTCTTTCCTTCTTAATGCGTTTGAGCCAATCAGCTGTGTTGTGACAAGGTAGGGGTGGTACTGTATACAGAAGATATCCCTATGTGGTAAAAGACCAAGTCCATATTATGGCAAGAACAGCTCAAATAAGCAAAGAGAAACGACAGTCCATTATTACTTTAAGACATGAAGGTCAGTCAATCCGGAAAATGTTAAGAACTTTGAAAGTTTCGTCAAGCGCAGTCGCAAAAACCCTCAAGCGCTATGATGAAACTGGCTCTCATGAGGACCGCCACAGGAAAGGAAGACCCAGAGTTTCCTCTGCTGCAGAGGATAAGTTCATTAGAGTTAACTGCACCTCAGATTGCAGCCCAAATAAATGCTTCACAGAGTTCAAGTAACAGACGCATCTCAACATCAACTGTTCAGTGGATTTTTGCTTCCAACCACCGTGTCTTTGTGAGACACAGAGTAGGTGAACGGATGATCTCCGCGTGTGTGGTTCCCACCGTGAAGCATGGAGTAGGAGGTGTGATGGTGTGGGGGTGCTTTGCTGGGGACACTGTCTGTGATGTATTTAGAATTCAAGGTACACTTAACTAACATGACTACCACAGCATTCTGCAGCGATACGCCATCCCATCTGGTTTGCGCTTAGTGAGACTATCATTTGTTTTTCAACAGGACAATGACCCAACACAGCTCCACGTTGTGTAAGAGCTGTTTGACCAAGAAGGAGAGTGATGGAGTGCTGCATCAGATGACCTGGCCTCCACAATCACCTGACCACAACCCAATTGAGATGGTTTGGGATTAGTTGGACCGCAAAGTGAAGGAAAAGCAGCCAACAAGTGCTCAGCATATGTGGGAACTCCTTCAAGACTGTTGGAAAAGCATTCCAGATGAAGCTGGTTGAGAGAATGCCAAGATTGCGCAGAGCTGTCATCAAGGCGAAGGGTGGCCACCTTGAATAATATAAAATATATTTTGATTTGTTTAACACTTTTTGCTTACTACGGGATTCCATATGTGTTAATTCATAGTTTTTACTCTACAATGTAGAAAATAGTAAAAATAAAGAAAATCCCTTGAATGAGTAGGTGTGTACAAACTTTTGACTGGTACTGTATATATATATTTAAATGTATTTGGGTACATCTTCCCATACTAAGTCAACTAATATGGCAGCTTAATTTTAAGCTTCTTTTTTTTTACAATTATGATAACATTGGGCCCCCAGTAATAGGTGTAAGTAACACCAATGATGAAATTATAGGTCATTTAGGATTTAATTTTCTTGAATGGAGGCCACAGATGCTCAAATCTAAGGTCATTAACCCATTACAAGACATTTACTCATTAACACCAGTGACATAACACTTAGAGACACAAACATTTGTAAAAAGATTCAAAAGTAGTTTAATAGCCTTCTTTGTTTGTATTGATCTACAATATATTAAATATTATTGTTTACATTGTAGCATTCAAGATAATAGATATCTACGGGAACAAGCCAATTTGCTTACCTTCAGAACTTTAAACTATGCATAAACACCAAGTTTTGCACGATAATGGACTTGCATTATGTTTTATCATCAACAGTTCAATATTAACAAAAACATGTATGATGTGTAACTATTTTACATTTTAAAATGTTTTTCAGGGTTGCAAAAGAGAGAGATGCAAATGCCTACGCAATTCAACAACAACCCATATTTGTTTTTGGGCAGAATCCCATTTTTTTCTTCTGTAATTCACTCAATTGAGGGAGTGAATACATACAATGTTCTTTTACGGTTGTCCATATCCCCAGTCCGTTTCACCACATGCAGTCCCAGCTGGACGAGGTAACCGGCCCCGCATGTCCCTGTTCTCTCTCTATGATCACCTGTCAGATTCTCTCCCACCTGCAGCACGGTCTCCTCACATCCACCATGTGCAGCACAGCACGTGGCAGTTAGGGTATCATTAAATAGCACAGCCTCCCAGTCCTACTGCCTGTGTTTCACTGAGGTTATGAAAGAAAACGCAACAGCAAAACATCCACAACAACCATCTATCCCACTGAGGGGCTGAGTGGGATGATTGTTTAATGAGTTCTTCTCTCTCACACTCACGCAGGCACACATACACACAGCTGCAGTCAGGGGGTTTAGAGTGCTCATGGTGTTGTTGCTATGGCAGCAGTGTTCAGTTGATCCCCAGTGTAGCAGGTGTCAAAAATAAACCTAATTTTATATTATGCCATATTCTATCCAGGTGAAATAGCAACACATTATCCTTGAGAATGACACATCAAATGCTCATCAATTTTACAAACCTTTTTCCATTACCTTGAGCATTTAGAGGTAATTGTATTTCCTGCCAAAAGCAATCATTATAAACTGTGACGTATGTTTGTGTCTATAGGCTACATGTTTTGTACTGGTGTTGACTATCTCAACCTCCTCAGAGCAAAATAGCATGGTAGCATATTTCAGCCACACCCGTTGCTGACAGGTGTATAAAATCGAGCACACCGCCATGCAATCTCCATAGACAAACATTGGCAGTAGAATGGCCTTACTGAAGAGCTTAGTGACTTTCAACGTGGCACCGTCATAGGTTGCCACCTTTCCAACAGGTCAGTTTGTTAAATTTCTGTCCCGCTAGAGCTCCCCCAATCAACTGTAAGTGCTGTTATTGTGAAGTGGAAACGTCTAAGAGCAACAACGGCTCAGCCCTGAAGTGTTAGGCCACGCAAGCTCACAGAACGGGAGTGCTGAAGCGCATAGTGCGTAAAAATCGTCTGTCCTCGGTTGCATCACTCACTATTGAATTCCAATCTGCCTCTTGAAGCAATTTTAGCACAAGAACTGTTCGTCGGGAGCTTCATGAAATTGGTTTCCATGGCCGAGCAGCCGCACACAAGCCTAAGATCACCATGGGCAATGCCAAGCGTCGGCTGGAGTGATGTAAAGCTCACCGACACTGGACTCTGAAGCAGTGGAAAAGCGTTCTTTGGAGTAATGAATCACGCTTCAACATCTGGCAGTAAGACAGATACATCTGGGTTTGGAGGATGCCAGGAGAACTCTACCTGCCCGAAGGCATAGTGCCAACTGTAAAGTTTGGTGGAGGGGGAATAATGGTCTGGGGCTGTTTTTCATGGTTTGGGTTCCTTAGTTCCAGAGAAGGGAAATCTTAACGCTATGTCATACATTCTAGATGATTCTGTGCTTCCAACTTTGTGGCAACAGTTTGGAGAAGGCCCTTTCCTGTTTCAGCATGACAATGCCCCTGTGGACAAAGCAAGGTCTATACAGAAATTATTTGTCGAAATCGGTGTGGAAGAACTTGATTGCCCTACACAGAGCCCTGACCTCAACCCCAACAAACGCCTTTGGGATCAATTGGAACTCTGACTGCGAGCCAGGCCTAATTGCCCAACATCAGTGCCTGACCTCACTAATGCTCTTGTGGCTGAATGGAAGCAAGTCCCTGCAGCAATTTTTTTTAAATATATATATTTCACCTTTATTTAACCAGGTAGGACAGTTGAGAACATGTTCTCATTTACAACTACGACCTGGCCAAGATAAAGCAAAGCAGTGCTACAAAAACAACAACACAGAGTTACACATGGGATAAACAAACGTAGAGTCAATAGCACAATGTTCCAACATCTAGTGGAAAGCCTTCCCAGAAGAGTGTAGGCTGTTATAGCAGCAAAGGGGGAACCAACTCCATATTTTTGCCCATGATTTTGGAATGAGATGTTAGACGAGGTGTCCACATGCTTTTGATCATGTAGTGTATGTAGTGTCCTGGGACATGGACCACAGAGACTGTCATATTTTTGAGTCAGTAACATTTCAGTCACATAGTTCATTAGACTGTTATGTCCCTCATATGAAATAAATTAGGCTTTGATGAGATAGATGAAAAATCTCGCCAGAGCTCAAGCAGACACTAGTGCTTGTTTAGGACTTGTGCCAAGAGCTCGTTAACCTCTTAACATGTCCATTATCTGATTCTAAACAGAGGAGGTTTGTCTACCACCATTTTACACCACAAGATGGCACCATGTCCTTTACTTCCTTATTCCAGTTTTGTTTTCATTTGACATTTTAAACCCTTTTATACCGTTGGATGTAAGACAATAAACCATTTAGTCATCGACAGATAAGTAGGTTCCAGCCTGGCATAAACTGAGAATATGACCTTTGTTGAAGAGAGAAGTGTTCTGTCATTGACTACGTTTGTTATCCTTGCCCAATCAATCTATATACAGTTTAACAGAGTCATGATGACAGCATCACAGTGTCAAATTCCTGGAAGGAAGTTTTATGACCGTTAATCAACTGGATCATATCTAGACTTGGTTCTTCCCTATCCGGACTGACTCACCCCTAGTTAATGTTGTACATAAAATATATTGTCATGGAGACTTGGCAACAGAGGTGGTTATGTGACCAATGGAAGTTTACATGGCTGACTAGACAAACATTTTAAAAAACTAGAGTCGATGTCACCGCCCCTGCGGAAATTTAATTAGCATAATAAAAAAATCACCATAACAATCTGTCTGTTTAAACTAGCGATATCTGTCTCAATCCACCGCATCCTCCGATGTCGCACTTCCGCGTCTGAGATGAAAGGTGACAGGGCTAGACTGGTGTTTGTCAGACCATGAGACTTCCCAAAAATCGTTCTTATCACAAGACATCGTCTGTAGCACCTGAACAATTATGACCCCTCTATGGAAAGATGAGACTCCCCACAAGTGTCTTGGGACTGGCTGTACCGACTACAGACAAATCTGTCAACTCCTGACAGTAGCGCTCAAACAGTTTGGGCTACCCACTAATATGACCCCTCTGTGGAAAAGGTGAGACTCTCATAAACACTTACATGTCGGTTATTTTGCTCTAGGACGGACACATGCCTCACAGATCAGCTTTAATTTTGCAGATAGATTGTGGCTTCTATCAATGTAATTGTCTCCATCATTTCCAGTCCCAGATATATATTTTTTGTAAATATATATGTAATTTTAAATATATATATGTTTTTAATATATTTTCCTTATTTATTATTTTCCTGTAACCCTACCACACCTCCCCTAATTGGAGTGAACAATGGACAACAATACTTACATATACAGTGCCTTGCGAAAGTATTCGGCCCCCTTGAACTTTGCGACCTTTTGCCACATTTCAGGCTTCAAACATAAAGATATAAAACTGTATTTTTTTGTGAAGAATCAACAACAAGTGGGACACAATCATGAAGTGGAACGACATTTATTGGATATTTCAAACTTTTTTAACAAATCAAAAACTGAAAAATTGGGCGTGCAAAATTATTCAGCCCCTTTACTTTCAGTGCAGCAAACTCTCTCCAGAAGTTCAGTGAGGATCTCTGAATGATCCAATGTTGACCTAAATGACTAATGATGATAAATACAATCCACCTGTGTGTAATCAAGTCTCCGTATAAATGCACCTGCACTGTGATAGTCTCAGAGGTCTGTTAAAAGCGCAGAGAGCATCATGAAGAACAAGGAACACACCAGGCAGGTCCGAGATACTGTTGTGAAGAAGTTTAAAGCCGGATTTGGATACAAAAAGATTTCCCAAGCTTTAAACATCCCAAGGAGCACTGTGCAAGCGATAATATTGAAATGGAAGGAGTATCAGACCACTGCAAATCTACCAAGACCTGGCCGTCCCTCTAAACTTTCAGCTCATACAAGATGAAGACTGATCAGAGATGCAGCCAAGAGGCCCATGATCACTCTGGATGAACTGCAGAGATCTACAGCTGAGGTGGGAGACTCTGTCCATAGGACAACAATCAGTCGTATATTGCACAAATCTGGCCTTTATGGAAGAGTGGCAAGAAGAAAGCCATTTCTTAAAGATATCCATAAAAAGTGTCGTTTAAAGTTTGCCACAAGCCACCTGGGAGACACACCAAACATGTGGAAGAAGGTGCTCTGGTCAGATGAAACCAAAATTGAACTTTTTGGCAACAATGCAAAACGTTATGTTTGGCGTAAAAGCAACACAGCTCATCACCCTGAACACACCATCTCCACTGTCAAACATGGTGGTGGCAGCATCATGGTTTGGGCCTGCTTTTCTTCAGCATGGACAGGGAAGATGGTTAAAATTGATGGGAAGATGGATGGAGCCAAATACAGGACCATTCTGGAAGAAAACCTGATGGAGTCTGCAAAAGACCTGAGACTGGGACGGAGATTTGTCTTCCAACAAGACAATGATCCAAAACATAAAGCAAAATCTACAATGGAATGGTTCAAAAATAAACATATCCAGGTGTTAGAATGGCCAAGTCAAAGTCCAGACCTGAATCCAATCGAGAATCTGTGGAAAGAACTGAAAACTGCTGTTCACAAATGCTCTCCATCCAACCTCACTGAGCTCGAGCTGTTTTGCAAGGAGGAATGGGAAAAAATGTCAGTCTCTCAATGTGCAAAACTGATAGAGACATACCCCAAGCGACTTACAGCTGTAATCGCAGCAAAAGGTGGCGCTACAAAGTATTAACTTAAGGGGGCTGAATAATTTTGCACGCCCAATTTTTCAGTTTTTGATTTGTTAAAAAAGTTTTAAATATCCAATAAATGTCGTTCCACTTCATGATTGTGTCCCACTTGTTGTTGATTCTTCACAAAAAAATACAGTTTTATATCTTTATGTTTGAAGCCTGAAATGTGGCAAAAGGTCGCAAAGTTCAAGGGGGCCGAATACTTTCGCAAGGCACTGTACATTTTACGGACACAGTGTATTTTACATTAGTTATCTTTTGCTTGTTTTTAGTCCCAGCCCTCAGCAGGAGATTGTTTAGTTTTTTATTTATTTTATTTCACCTTTATTTAACCAGCTAGGCTATTTGAGAACAAGTTCTCATTTACAACTGCGATATGGTCAAGATAAAGGAAAGCAGTTCGACACATACAACAACACAGAGTTACACATGGAATAAACAAACATACAGTCAATAATACAGTAGAAAAAGTCTATACAGCATGTGCAAATGAGATAGGATAAGGGAGGTAAAGGCAATAAATAGGCCATGGTGGTGAAGTAATTACAATATAGCAATTAAACACTGGAATGGTAGATGTGCAGAAGATGAATGTGCAAGTAGAGATACCGGGGTGCAAAGGAGCAAGATAAACAAATAAATACAGTATGGGGATGAGGTTCTTGGATGGGCTATTTACAGATGGGCTATGTAGAGGTGCAGTGATCTGTGAGCTGCTCTGACAGCTGGTGCTTAAAGCTAGTGAGGGAGATATGAGTCTCCAGTACCAAAAATAAGTGATTAAATACATGTAAAAAAAAATATATATAAAAATAACAAATGTTTTCTGATCTTTCTTATGTCTCTCAGATATAGGACAGACACTTCAGAACAAACTTCTTATAGATTATTTTGGGGGACTATCGGTTGGTTGTTCCACATAGTGAATCTGTTTTTCAATGTGTTTGTTTGGGCTAATAGCTGTATGGCCCAAAATATTTGTTCATCAAAAAAAAATCTATATATTTTTGGGATACTTCAAACGATCTTAAAATTCTAAATAGCTAAATGATCCTTGGTATAACCTTAAACGTTGGTTCCGTTGGTGCTACTACGGTGCTACTACGGTGGAAAGTCCAGACCAGGTCTCCACCGTGCACATTCCCCCTAATATGCCGATTTGGCTCTCACCTTCTCCAAAAAGAAGGCGACTCAATTACCACCCCATCGACGGGGCGATTGTGCGATAAATCTCCTGGTAGACGCTGCACTTCCCAGGAGTCATGTGTATCCCCTCTCACAGGCGGAGACGGAGGCTATGGAAACATACAGTGCCTTGCGAAAGTATTCGGCCCCCTTGAACTTTGCGACCTTTTGCCACATTTCAGGCTTCAAAAATAAAGATATAAAACTGTATTTTTTTGTGAAGAATCAACAACAAGTGGGACACAATCATGAAGTGGAACGACATTTATTGGATATTTCAAACTTTTTTAACAAATCAAAAACTGAAAAATTGGGCGTGCAAAATTATTCAGCCCCCTTAAGTTAATACTTTGTAGCGCCACCTTTTGCTGCGATTACAGCTGTAAGTCGCTTGGGGTATGTCTATCAGTTTTGCACATCGAGAGACTGAATTTTTTTCACATTCCTCCTTGCAAAACAGCTCGAGCTCAGTGAGGTTGGATGGAGAGCATTTGTGAACAGCAGTTTTCAGTTCTTTCCACAGATTCTCGATTGGATTCAGGTCTGGACTTTGACTTGGCCATTCTAACACCTGGATATGTTTATTTTTGAACCATTCCATTGTAGATTTTGCTTTATGTTTTGGATCATTGTCTTGTTGGAAGACAAATCTCCGTCCCAGTCTCAGGTCTTTTGCAGACTCCATCAGGTTTTCTTCCAGAATGGTCCTGTATTTGGCTCCATCCATCTTCCCATCAATTTTAACCATCTTCCCTGTCCCTGCTGAAGAAAAGCAGGCCCAAACCATGATGCTGCCACCACCATGTTTGACAGTGGGGATGGTGTGTTCAGCTGTGTTGCTTTTACGCCAAACATAACGTTTTGCATTGTTGCCAAAAAGTTCAATTTTGGTTTCATCTGACCAGAGCACCTTCTTCCACGTGTTTGGTGTGTCTCCCAGGTGGCTTGTGGCAAACTGATTGTTGTCCTATGAACAGAGTCTCCCACCTCAGCTGTAAATCTCTCCAGTTCATCCAGAGTGATCATGGGCCTCTTGGCTGCATCTCTGATCAGTCTTCTCCTTGTATGAGCTGAAAGTTTAGAGGGACGGCCAGGTCTTGGTAGATTTGCAGTGGTCTGATACTCCTTCAATTTCAATATTATCGCTTGCACAGTGCTCCTTGGGATGTTTAAAGCTTGGGAAATCTTTTTGTATCCAAATCCGGCTTTAAACTTCTTCACAACAGTATCTCGGACCTGCCTGGTGTGTTCCTTGTTCTTCATGATGCTCTCTGCGCTTTTGACGGACCTCTGAGACTATCACAGTGCAGGTGCATTTATACGGAGACTTGATTACACACAGGTGGATTGTATTTATCATCATTAGTCATTTAGGTCAACATTGGATCATTCAGAGATCCTCACTGAACTTCTGGAGAGAGGGGCTGAATAATTTTGCACACCCAATTTTTCAGTTTTGGTTTGTTAAAAAAGTTTGAAATATCCAATAAATGTTGTTCCACTTCATGATTGTGTCCCACTTGTTGTTGATTCTTCACAAAGAAATACAGTTTTATATCTTTATGTTTGAAGCCTGAAATGTGGCAAAAGGTCGCAAAGTTCAAGGGGGCTGAATACTTTCGCAAGGCACTGTATGTCTCCGAATCCCTGTGTCAGGGGTACATTCGGTCCTCCACTTGACCCACCTCCTCAAGTTTATTTTTGTGACGAAGAAGGATAGGGTCTGCGCCCGTGTATTGACTATCGGGGTCAGAACCAGATCACGGTGAGGTATAGTTACTGCTTCTTCATCAGCACGGGGTGCGCTTCTTCACCAAACTAGATCGCAGGAGCGCTTACAACCTGGTGCCTATCCGAGAGGAAGACGGCTTTCAGTACCACCTCGGGGCACTATGAGTACCTCGTCATGACGTACGGGTTGATGAATGCGCCATCAGTCTTCCAAGCCTTTGTAGACGAGATGTTCAGGGACCTGCATGGGCATGGTGTAGTGGTATATATTGATGACATTCGGATATACTCTGCTACACGCGCCGAGCATGTGTCCCTGGTGTGCAGGGTGCTTGGTCACCTGTTGGAGCATGACCTGTATGTCAAGGCTGAGAAATGGCTGTTCTTCCAGCAGTCAGTTTCCTTCCTTGGGTATCGCATTCCCACCTCAGGAGTGGAGATGGAGAGTGACCGCATTTCAACTGTGCGTAATTGGCCGACTCCCACCACAGTAAAGGAGGTGCAGCTAGGGTCTGCCAACTACTAACGGAGGTTTATCCAGGGTTTTGGTCAGGTGGCGGCTCCCATTACCTCACTGCTGAAGGGGGGCCCGGTACGTTTGCGGTGGTCGGCTGAGGCGGACAGGGCTTTTAGTCACCTGAGGGCTCTGTTTACCTCGTCTCCCGTGCTGGCCCATCCGGATCCCTCTTTGGCGTTCATAGTGGAGGTGGATGTGTCCGAGGCTGAGAAAGGAGCTGTGCTCTCTCAACGCTCGGGTACGCCATCGAAGCTCCGCCCCTGTGCCTTCTTCTCAAAGAAGCTAATCCCGGCGGAGTGAAACTATGATGTGGGGGACCGGGAGCTGTTGGCTGTCGTCAAGGCCTTGAAGGCATGGAGACATTGGCCTGAGGGGGCTAAACACCCTTTTCTCATCTGGACTGACCACCGCAATCTGGAGTACATCCAGGCAGCGAGGAGACTGAACCCTCACCAGGCAAGTTGGGCCATGTTTTTCACCCATTTTGTGTTCACCCTTTCCTATAGACCAGGCTCCCAGAACGTGAAGGCAGACGCATTGTCCCGGCTGTATGACACAGAGGAGCGGCCCATGGATCCCGCTACCATACTCCCCGCCTCCTGCCTGGTGGCGCCGGTAGTGTGGGAGCTGGACGCAGACATTGAGCAGGCATTACGTGCAGAGCCCGTTCCCATCCAGTGTCCCGCTGGGGGTCTGTACGGCCTGTCTGCTGTTCATGATCGGTTGATCTATTGGGCCCACACGTCACCCTCCTCTAGTCATCCTGGGATCGGTCGGACAGTGAGCTGTTTGAGCGAGAGGTACTGGTTGCCTACCTTGGCTAAGGACGTGAGGGTTTATGTTTCCTCCTGCTCGGTGTGCGCCCAGTGTAATGCTCCTAGGCACCTGCCCAGAGGGAAGCTACACCCCTTACCCAATCCACAACGGCCTTGGTCGCACCTGTCGGTGGATTTTCTTACCGATCTTCCCCCCTCACAGGGTAACACCGCCATCCTGGTCGTTGTGGATCGTTTCTCTAAGTCCTGTAGTCTCCTACCTCTGCCCGGTCTCCCCTACGGCCCTACAGACTGCGGAGGCCTTGTTTACGCACGTCTTCCGGCACTACGGGGTGCCTGGGGATATAGTGTCTGATTGAGGTCCCCAGTTCACGTCTAAGGTCTGGAATGCGTTCATGGAACATCTGGGGGTCTCGATCAGCCTTACTTCAGGGTTTCACCCAGAAAGTAATGGGCAAGTGGAGCGAGTAAACCAGGATGTGGGCAGGTTACTGCGGTTCTGTTGCCAGTACCGGCCGGGGGAGTGGCCGGCGTTCTAGCCCTGGGCCGAGATGGCACAGAACTCGCTTCGCCACTCCTCCACTAACCTCTCTCCCTTCCAGTGCGTACTGGGGTACTGAGTCAGGCCGAGGCTCCTGTGGTGGACGACTGGTTCAGGCGCACGGAAGAGACATGGGAAGCTGCCCGTGTTCACCTTCAGCGGGCCGTACTGCGCCAAAAAGAGAGCGCAGACCGTCACCACAGTGAGGCCCCGGTGTTCGCACCTGGCTCTCGACCCGGAACCTGCCCCTCCGCCTGCCCTGCCGGAAGCTGGGTCCGCGGTTTGTCGGGCCATGTAAAGTCCTGAGGAGAGTGAATGAGGTTTGTTATAGGTTACAGCTTCCCCCAGATTACCGTATTAACCCCTCGTTCCATGTGTCTCTCCTCAGGCCGGTGGTGGCTGGTCCGCTCCAGGAGTCTGAGGTGCGGGAGGTTCCTCCGCCCCCTCTGGACATCGAGGGGAACCCGGCATACTCTGTTCGCTCCATACTAGATTCGAGGCGTCGGGTGAGGGTCCTTCAGTATCTCGTGGAGTGGGAGGGGCACGGTCCGGAGGAAAGGTGCTCGGTGCCGGTCAAGGACGTGTTGGACCCTTCAATTCTGCAGGAGTTCCACCATCTTCGTCCAGATTGCCCTGCGCCTCGCCCTCAGCGCGCTGTTGGAGCCGCGCGTCAAGTGGGGGGTACTGTCACGACTTCCGCCGAAGTTGGTCCCTCTCCTTGTTTGGGCCGGTCTTCTAGCCATCGCCGATCCACCTTTCATTTTCCATTTGTTTTGTTTTGTCTTCCCAAACACCTGGTTTCAATTCCATCATTACATGTTGTGTATTTAACCCTCTGTTCCCCCCATGTCCTTGTCCGGAATTGTTTATTGTAGTCCTTGTGCACGTTATGCTGGTGCGTAACATGTTTTGTTTACCCATTGAGTTAGTGTTCTGTTTACGGTGGTTTTGTTTATAAAACTGCACCATTGTAAATCAGTTTTTGCTCTCCTGCGCCTGACTTCTCTGCCCCCAGTACGCACCCCCTACAGTTTCACAGTGTTATTCCAACAACATTGTGTGGAAATATAAATAAAACACAGGAAATGCACTGGGCCTTTAAGGCAAGACAACATTCATTTTCAGCTGTGAGACAGTGTGTTTGGAGTCATTTAGTCAATAAAACAATATTCACTGTCTGAAAGAACAGGGACAGGTGATTTGACTCCTAGGGTTCCCCTGACATTTGACTCATTTGTGCCCTGTCCCTGGAACTGGTCATGTTGCTATGTGCTAATGTCATACTCCGTTATAGCCATGTCTCTCTGTGAGGCTAATTGACACACTGCTGAATGACTCACACCTTCACTCAATTAGGCTTTAACACTCTCTACTCCCTCAGAGGTTAATACCGAGCAATGGCAGGGAGAGTGAGGTGGATATTGTAACATTTACTGACAGGTCTAAAACACAGGACGGATTGGGAGCCAATAATTAAAGGATTGGGAGCAAATAACTAGTATATAATTAAGGAAACTCAACAATTTGTGTGATGTTAACTTTTACTACTCAGCTGAATGTGCGTAGGAGATCAGGATCAAATCACATCAAATACTTGTGTAAAATTAAACTGAAATGGATGAATCATGGGAGATTCCATTGAAGTTTAGTGCCTGAGGCAAATCTTCTTCCTCAGCCATCCCCATAGTCCCATGAAGGCCAATGGCAAATCGGAGACGAGATGCAGCCTAACACTAGTGTGTTGGGTTGCTGCACTGTGGGAGAGGTGCATCACTGTCCTTTGAGTCCTTCACTGAAATGGGTTAGGTCATCACTTTGTGTCTTATTGTTGTGCATCCACCTCTCCCCCAGCTGTTGTTTGCTCGCTGTTTGACAGGTCTGACCAAAGGGAGGGCTTACTTAATCCTTACTAGAGAGCACAATACCCACACAACACAAACAGATCCTTTCAAGGACACAAATACACACACTCTCTCTCACTCAATGTAACACACACACACACACATACACACGTAGGGCCGGCTCCAGGAATAAGCGGTCGCTTAGGGCCCCCGGCCGCTGGGAACTCAGTCGTGGTCTCAGTTTACTGTTGAGAGTTAAAATAGAAGAATATACAAGGTGCAAGTTCAACATTTTGCTGTGCATCAGCAGGTTTTGTCTTGTTTTGTCAGTCACTGACAGTCACTCATTTAGTCATGTCAGCTAGCAATTTCTAGATTGGTAAGTTAGTCTAGCTAGTTATCTAAAGTTTAATCATGGCCGAATACCGACCGGATACGTGTTCATGGGCCCGGGCCAAAAGGGGGATTGATTTTGTTAGACACTCTCACTCATATCATTAACATGGCATAATGCATGGCAAAATGTGTAGAATTGCAGGAAATTAGCTTTAAAGCTGCAAAAATGTCCCTCCGCCCAATGGCAAAATGAGTAGAACGCAAAAAACAACAGGTTTAATTGGTGTTCTGTATTCTGATATTTACGAAGGAGCAAGTGAAGAGTTTATTTCCAAAACATTATATCCACCAATGTTTCATCAGAAATGATTGCTTATCGGTACCTTCATGTGTGTGTAAGATATTACTGTTCTCAGATTTTTTTATTCATAGATTTTAGATGTGTATGAAAATTAGATTTTTTGCAAAACTCTATACTTAGAACAGCCTTAATTCATTGGGTCATGCACAAGGTGTTAAAAGCATTCCACAGGGATGCTGGCCCATGTTGACGCCAATATTTCCTACAGTTGCGTCAAGTTGGCTGGATGTCCTTTGAGTGGTGGCCATTGTTGATAGATACAGGAAACTGTTGAGCGTGGAAAAACCCAGCAGCATTGCAGTTCATGACAAACCGGTACACCTAGCACCTACTACCATACCCCGTTCAAAGGCACTTAAGCCATTCACCCTCTGAATGGCACATATACACAATCCATGTCTCAACTGTCTCAAGGTCTTTAACCTGTCTCCTCCCCTTCATCTGCACTGATTGAAATGGATTTAACAAGTAAAATTAATAGGGGATCATAGCTTTCACCTGGATTCACCTGGTCATTCTATGTCATGGAAAGAGCAGGTGTTCATAATGTTTTGTACACTCAGTGCATATTCATTGTTTAGCTGAAATGGAATGTTCGTATCCTATATATTTGACTGTGATATGGGGTTGTCTCACCGAGCAATCTTAGGATGAATGCACTTACTGTAAGTCGCTCTAGTTAAGAGCATCTGCTAAATGACTCAAATTTTAAATGTAAATGTTTTACATACAGATCTCATATTACTGTAATGAATTGAGGTACCTAGCAGAACTATTTATCTGGAAGTGAAGCAGATAAACATAAGCATTTAGCAAAAAAAAAACGTGATTGTTTGTCTCTCTGATATTAAACCATCAAAATATCAAACAAATACACGTCTGCCATTGAACAACCCCATGCCATGATTAGATAATGAAAAAACACACCAATATTTTTCATAATTTCTTTAAACAATAAAAGCTAATTTACCAACATTTATGAAAATGGATATATAACGTTTTTGAATGAAACTCTTCGTGTGCTATCATCGAACAGAGGAGCAATGAGTCACTCAATAGTCATGCAGTGTCAAGCATATGCAAATGTTTTAATCATCGTACAGTGTGATTGCCCTGAAAATAACAGCAACAGCAAAAACAGGAATCTAGTGATGAAGAGGCCGTTTGAGAGAGATGGTGGCCTTCTAGAGGACTCTTCAGACCCTGAGGCAGTCTCAGCGCTGCACATACAAAACAAGGTTCACCCTTGATGGGGAATATGAGCATAGGCTATCAGTCGGCTGCACTCTCTCTCATTCCAACTCTCTCCTTTTTGGCATTTCTTTCTCTGCATCTCCCCCTCTATCACTCTCATGTGAGGTTTTAGCTTTATGTGTGGAATCTCTCTGGAGTTTCCTGTGGGAACATTGGAAGCCATTAATAGAGTTGAACAGGAAAGGTTCCTATTGATGACTAGTGATGATTAGAATCAGTTGGAATAATTAATTAAATGCAGGGGGCTGATCAATGCCGAGGGTCAAGTCATCCCAGACAGTACACCCCTTTCTGTTTGTGCATTAATGTGTTTGCTTGAGTGTATGCTATTTTGTTTGTATGTCAGTCTGTGTGTGTGGCTGTGGGATGATTGTGGGGATGATTGCTGTCTCAAATGCTTTTGTGTGACGTGTGCTGTTTTACTAGTGTGGTGGTGATTGGGAAAGCATCTGATTGTTGATTGTAAGTTTCCATGAGGGAAACACAAGAACACAAAATATTCCTCCACAATGAATGTCATTCAAATAAAAAACTGAGGAAAGATAGACACACACACAAAACACACACAAGGGTGTCCATCATGTCTCTGGGTTGGCTGTAGTTGGTCCCTCAGTCCAGATGAAAGTGCTGGCAAATCCATACAATGGCTTATTAACAGTATAAATCTCCCCCACCTGTCTGTGAGGCTCGTCTCTAAAATGAACTGAAGAGTCCTTTCCAATATGGTTGATATAACATACAATCACTGCTCAGGGGACCTACAACAAAGACAAACATACAGTAAAGGCCCGTTCCAAATGTAATGATCAATATGTTGAGCTGAAGTGTAACTGCAAAAGCTCTTGTTTTTCTATTGGTTCCATCATAGAGCGAAGTGACTATAGGATTTCATAAGCATTCATAACCATGTTATATGCAACCATAACTACTAATTAACACAAACTGAACTGACCCAGAATAGAGACGTTATATGTTCGAGGGTGGGGGTCTGGGTCTCCCCCTTGAGTGTTCTATGCTATTTTCCATTCAAGGACCACCGGGCAGGTACAGCTAATCCACAGTCTCTCTGGAATATTGTTTCAGATTCATCCAGGAGAAACTCGATCCACTGACCCACACATTCAGCTTTCATGCTTACACAGGGAAACCGGGCCCCAGCAGTCACAATAACTCTCTGTAGTCAATCTAATGAAAAATACTAATTTATCAGTAAATGTACACAACACTGATAAATTGATGTAGTGAGATTAGAGGAGACAAATGATATGATAATAAATGTTGACATTTCAACTCTGTGTCACTTCCACAGGATCACAGAGTAAAAAGGTTGTTAACACAGTTAGGCCTACATAATACATTTATTTGGTAGCCTACTTCATGGTTTTGACTGACTGAACATGAGCATCATCTGGTCATCCAAAGATAATTTCCTTTAATCAAGTGCACTGGGAAAAAAATGGAGACCAATTTTATAACCTCCATTTTGATTTTATATTCAGTGGCATCCTGTTTTTGATGAATTTATTTTATTTAGTTTCCGATCTAAATGTATCTAAAAACCATTATCAAAATTGACTTACACAAGTTGTTATTGTCTGACAGGCAAGAGAGAGGACACCTGCGCTCTAAGACTCAGATGATGATCAAGGAGACCAGTGGGACGTTGATTGGTCACTTCTACGTGGGAGATGATGCTTCTCCCATCAAAGTTATAGCCTATATAATTCTCTCGGTTGAGAAAGTCATTAGTGTTCAGTTCTAGGACCTGATTTTGCGATATAACAAGACTTACTCCTGGAGCACCAAACCACACACAGAGAAGCTATACTCTCACCAAAGCGCATGAGAATCTGATTGCTCGAGATGAGCGCAACGTATCTGCGACAACTTTGCCTCCTTCATTTGGTCTGGTGCCTTGGATGTTGGAAGGTGACAGGTGAGAGAATATTATTTATATAATTTAAGTTAACTTCAATATTTCAATATAACTTATTTTAAACTAATCATTTAATTGTAAGTCTTCTAAAAATGTTTTTCAACATTCAATTGATTTCTCTTTTGGTTTAGCTATTCATTGATATTGTTGATAATAGTTGACAATTACATGCATTTTGTTAATGTTGATGTTGATTATAGATTAATAACATTATAAATATATGCTTTTTAAACTGACAATTTTCTATCTATTTTTAGAAGCTAATCCCAGCAAAGAGTGTGAACATGGAATTGTTTTGACAAAGGTATGGGAAAAAGGCTACATTTACACAGGCAGCCCATTCAGATTATTTCCCACTAATTGGTCTATTAAACCAATCAGATCAGCTGAGAAAAAGATCTGATGTGATTGGTCAAAAGACCAATTAGTGAAAGAAAAGATCAGAATTGGGCATTGTGAAATTAGTTTTTAAAACAAATAGATTATTAATTTATTACCATTACATTCCCTTATTTGATACCAAAGTCAACATTTTGAAGGTGTACTAGACACAAAACTATCAATGTGTGCCTTGAATGCGAATCACTCTGGCTGCGTTTAGACAGGCAGCCCAATTCGGATGTTTTTTTCACTAATTGGTCTTTTCATCTATCAACTCTGAAAAAGATCTGATGTGAAAAGATCTGTGATTCGTCAAAAGACCAATTAGCGGGAAAAATATCAGAAATTGGCCTCCCTGTCTATGAGCAGCCTTAAAGACGCTGCATTGGCCGTGAATCATTTACATTGATACGACCTCTGCAGATGTCATTCATTATTTTTGCGCTTCACAAAGCAGCACAGAGCTGTTGAGTTGAGCTGTGAAGTAAGTTGTCAAGGAAGTGAGTTTGTGTTTATACACCACCTACCGTCTACCAATCATGTCAATGCGGAGCTATACAGTGCTATATGGAGCACTCTGCATTGTTACAAAAATTGGGAGGCACATGGCATTGCAGTACGGAACTGAATTTGGCCTCTGCATGCCTACGGAGCCTCTGACCACATTCCCCAGATCAAGCATAAATTGTCTTTCGGTCTGTATCTTCGGATGTCTTTACACAGGCAGCCCAATTCTGATCTTTTGCCACTAATTGGTCTTTTGACCAATCAGATCAGATCTTTTGACAATATTTTGGCCAATAATTGGGCAAAATATCAGAATTGGCTACCTGTGTAAACGCAGCCTCTCACTGTTTAAACATCATGGGTTGCTTTAGTTGCACACCTCTAGAAAAATCTATTCTGCGTCTGAGTAGGTGGTCTGCAGGTAATTCCATTCCATAATTCCAAGTTAAATGGTTTTCTTGTGGTGGCTGGGGCAGGGTAGATGTGTTGAGGGGGTAGAGAACACAGAAGTGAGTCACACTGTAACTTGAATTAGACTGGTGGGGGATGAGACATGAGGGGCATAAGAACATTTATGACTTTAACCTGCTCTCATCAGCTGGATACACAGGTTACAGAGACATTATTATTACTTTGCAACCTGTATAGTATAGTATAGTACATAATGGATTCTTGTCCAACAGATTGAAGGTTTTCTTGGGTTTAGTGATGTCTTATAGACTTATGTTTGATTGCCATTGGTTTGCCTGCTGCAGGGTCCTGGGATCCAGACTGATGTGGGAGATATGTGGAGAGATCAGAATGAGGTAAGGCTAAGTAACTGCATGACTCAATCATATCACAAATAATGTATAATATCAGTTCTGTCAGGATGCTTACTCTCTCCCTTTCCCTCTTCCCTCACAGCAGCAAGTTCAGAATGTATTCAAAAGAGTAAGTTCCTCAACAATATAACATTTTTATTCCTACCCTGTACATATATACCGTATCCTTCAAAAAGGCAATACACTCTTTGGAACAGTGTGTTTACTTCGTATATTCTCTTTTTGTCAGTTCCTGTTCCACTATTCAAAGGCAAACTCAGTAGGCTCTATACAGCATGCGGTAAGTAAAGGAAGACTCCTCACTGTACAAATTGGCAACTTGCAGTGCTTTCGGAACGTATTCAGACCCCTTGACTTTTTCCACATTTTGTTACGTTAAAGCCTTCTTCTAACATGGATTCAGTAAAAAAAATCCTCTTCAGTCTACACATAATATCCCATAATGACAAAGGGAAAACAGGTTTTTAGAAATGTTTGCAAATGTATTAAAAATAAAAAAAGATACCTTACTTGCGTAAGTATTCAGACCCTTTGCTTTTATACTCGAAATTGACCTCAGGTGCATCCTGATTCCATTGATCATCCTTGAGATGTTTCTACAACTTGATGGGAGCCCAACTGTGGTCAATTCAATTGATTGATTTGGAAAGGCACTGTCTATATAAGGTTCCACAGTTGACTGTCACGTCCTGACCATAGAGTTCCTTTATTTTCTATGGTGGAGTAGGTCAGGGCTTGACTGGGGGGTGTTCTAGTTTATTATTTCTATGTGGGGTTCTAGGTTTAATTTTCTATGTTGGTGATTTGTATGATTCCCAATTAGAGGCAGCTGGTAATCGTTGTCTCTAATTGGGGATCATATTTAAGTAGTGTTGTTCCCACCTGTGTTTAGTGGGATATTGAATTTTGTATTTTGAGTAAGTGTATGTAGCACCTCTGTAGTCACGGTTTGTTGTTCGTTTCTTGTTTTGTTTAAAGTTTCACGTTTCACGTTTAATAAATTATGTGGAACTCAACATCCGCTGTGCCTTGGTCCTTTTCTACAAACGATCGTGACATTGACAGTGAATGTCAGAGCAAAAACCAAGCCATGAGGTCGAAGGAATTGCCCGTAGAGCTCAGAGACAGGATTGTGTCGAGGCAGAGATCTGGGGAAGTGTACCAAAGCATTTCTCTGGCATTGAAGGACCCCTCTGAAAGCTCGGCAATGAAAAAACTGACATTTACTCCTGAGGTGCTGACCTGTTGCCCCCTCTACAACCACTGTGATTATTTTTTGACCCTACTGGTCATCTATGAACATTTGAACATCTTGAAGAACAATCTGGCCTTAAACTGCCATGTACTATTATAATCTCCACCCGGCACAGCCAGAAGAGGACTGGCCACCCCTCAGAGCCTGGTTCCTCTCTAGGTTTCTTCCTAGGGAGGTTTTCCTAGCCACTGTGCTTCTACATCTGCATTGCTTGCTGTTTGGGGTTTTAGGCTGGGTTTCTGTATAGCACTTTGTGACATCTGCTGATGTAAAAAGGGCTTTATAAATACATTTGATTGATTTAAGAACACAGTGGCCTCCATCATTCTCAAATGGAAGAACTTTGGAACCACTAAGACTTTTCCTAGAGCTGGCCGCATAGCCAAACTTGGTCAGGGAGGTGACCAAGAACCCGATGGTCACTCTGACGGAGCTCCAGAGTTGCTCTGTGGAGATGGGAGAACCTTCCAAAAGAACAACTATCTCTGCAGCACTCCACCAATCAGACCTTCATGCTAGTTGCCAGACGGAAGCCACTCCTCAGTAAAAGGCACATGACAGCCCACTTGGAGTTAAAGGACTCTGACCATGAGAAACAAGATTCTCTGGTCTGATGAAACCAAGATTGAATTATTTGGCCTGAATGCCAAGCGTCTTGTCTGGGGTTAACCTGGCACCATCCCTCCATGAAGCATGGAGGTGGCAGCATCAGGCTGTGGGGATGTTTTTCAGTGGCAGAGACTGGGAGACTAGTCAGGATCTAGGGAAAGAGAAACAGAGCAAAGTACATAGAGATCCTTGATGAAAACCTGCTCCAGAGCGCTCAGGACCTCAGACTGGGGCGAAGGTTCACCTTCCAACAGGACAACAACCCTAAGCACATGTGACCGATGTGAAATGGCTAGCTAGTTAGCGGTGGTGCTCGCTAATAGCGTTTCGATCGGTGACGTCACTCGCTCTGAGACCTTGAAATAGTGGTTCCCCTTGCTCTGCAAGGGCCGTGGCTTTTGTGGCGCGATGGGTAACGATACTTTGTGAGTTACTGAGGTTGATGTGTGCAGAGGGTACCTGGTTCAAGCCCAGGTTGGGGCGAGGAGAGGGACGGAAGCTATACTGTTACACACACAGCCAAAACAACATAGGAGTTTTGGGATTTCTCGGAATATCCTTGAGTGGCCCAGCCAGAGCCCGGACTTGATCCCGATCGAACATCTCTGGAGAGACCTGAAAATGGCCATGCAGCGACGCTCCTCATCCAACCTGATAGAGCTTGAGGATCTGCAGAGAAGAATGGGAGAAACTCACCAAATACAGGTGTGCCAAGCTTGTAGCATCATACCCAAGACTACTCAATGCTGTAATTGCTGCCAAAGGTGCATCAACAAAGTACTGAATACTTATGTAAATGTAATATTTCCATTATTTTTTTTATACATTTGCAAACATTTATAAAAACTTGTTTTTGCTTTGTCATTATGGGGTATTGTGTGTAGATTGGTGGGGGGTCAAGGGGTCTGAATATTTTCAGAATGCACTGCATCTTTAGATTATAATATTGCAACATTATGCAATTGATTGATATGTGATTGGTCTAACAGGCCTTTCCCTCTCTAGTCCCATTCAGTGCACCCATTGATGCGCCTGTCACCAAAACTGTCTCAGAGGAGAAAGAAGCAGCTCCTGCTTTTGGTAAGAATCCTGTACCTTTTCAACTTGAATGGTTAGCAGAATAATATTATTGAAACTCAAGTTTAGGAAACTGAAAAAGTTCCTTTGAGAGTGTTATTCCCTATCAGCGATGCAGAGGACCACAGCCTGCCCACTGGGCACAGACATCAGATCAACATCTAGTTATTCCTTTAGTTTGTAGAGTTATCAAATAACATGATTTCAATGTGAACAACAAAACATTTCACCATGTCATTGGATTTAGGTTAAAAGTTTGGTGAAAAATAACTCCATTACATTGATTACTTTTTGCAAATCCAATTAGTTTTCCACATTAATTCAACCAGTTTTTGCAGTGGGTGAGGCCAGTCAGTAAGGCTCAATCAAGGCATACAAATGTATTTAAGACACACAGTATATGGAACCTCAGACCGGTGTTAGAACCATTATTTTAAGGAAGACAATTCAAAATGTACCAAAACTATAACTGAGGCTTTCACTCTTCCCTATTACACAGAAGCTCCGGGATCTCCCTGAAGGTGTGATGTAAAAATCCGACTGTGGAATAACTTGAAGGCAGACACCAGCAAGTTGCATACCCCTGAACACAAAATGGTAGACAGACAGAAGCAGCATTCTCAGCTCTCGCTGGACTTGATATTTTTGAGAAATAAATTAAGATAAATGTGACTGCATTGCAGAATGTAAAGTGTCTTCCTGATTATCATTGGTGAACATAAATATGTTGTGATTTAAAATTAGGTGGCAATTACACATACAGGCATTATTAAGTACATCGCTATCAGAACAGTGAACATACACAAGAGTCAAATATAGCCAAAGCAGGCCTTCTTGTGATGGTTACACAGATCACAGCAAACACTTTATTTAAAAAACTGTCAACTGTGATTATGGCATGGGTGAATGTCTACTTACATTTAATTTTACAATTAGATGTATACATTTATATTGTCATATTATAAAACGTATATGCAAAAAAGGACAATATTCAAACAAAGGTTCTGTAGAAACCCTATTGAAGAGTCTGATCTGATTTAGGAGAATGATCACTTAACACAAGAGATCCTTTAACCAGGAAGGCATAGAACCGACGGAGCCTCTCTGCGGTAAGCATAGGTGTGCATTTTAATACATCCCCACAGGAGAAAGCCATCCCCATTCAGAGACCGTGGAGCATTAGATTCATGTTATTTGGAGATTAGGGTGCTAGTTCTCTTCTGAGTCACTGTCTTTCCGTGTGGGGAGAGTGGATCGAATCGACGACATTAGCTTGTCTTCAATCTGCTTCTTGGGGTTTTCTTCCAGGTCTGTCTTGACAGCGCCAGATTCCGATAACCTCCACTCCAGCTCTGAGGATGATAGGATAATGGATAGTTTAATATCTAAACGATTGTCACTAATAAAAGGGTGTTATGCTAGATTTCATATCATGTAACTAATACCATCCTAACTTAGTATAAATAAAAAGTCCTTGAGAGTATAGCTTACCTTCAACTTTGAGGTTCATGCCTCCGAAGACCAGAGGCCCGATGTACTGTGCCTTCATCTCTCCCTCGTGGTAGACAAAGATTGTGGGCAGGTTGCGGTCGGGGTAGTTGGGGATGCAGGTGGTGGAGATGGACTTGAGGAACTTGGTCTGGGGGAACTTCCTGGCCAGCTCTGATAGATGCTGGTTTATCAGGGTACACAGAGGTACTCTGGGAGGACAGAAGATTAGAACAGGACATGTTAGAGAGAACAGATGTCACAATGAGTAAATTAGTTAAATCAGATATTTTGGTAGATAGGTCTATTCAGAGCAAATTAAAATGGACCACTGTAAATCAGGCTTAGGCTAAATGAAAACCTTGAATCATGATTTTCAAATAAGGTCTTGGTCATCAATGTTTTCACAATTTTCTGGTTTATCAGATCTTGCCAAAAATCAAACATCACTTTTTGAGAGCATGAATTGGTGTGCTCAACTGCAATCCTTTGAGAGAGAGAGAGAGGGTAGAGAATGGCAGAAGACTCACCCCTGTTTGTAGAGATGGAGCACAACCCAGATTCCCTCTCCAGCTTTGTTCACCTCCTTGATGTAGTCCTGCCCAGATATCTCCACTACTTCACCGAAGCAATTCTTTATCTGGGTGGCTTTCCATTCTGCAAGCCTCTTCTGTCTGGTAAGAGGGAAATGCAGAGGGTGTAAAGAAAGGTAGGCTAATCAGAAAGATCAGTTTTAGGGTGCTGAAAAAACATCTGCCCAATGGGGCAAACAATCACAGAACAGGGTCAACTTGCCCAATTGCTCAGCTCACATGCCCCAGGCAATAGGGCAGCCGTTCATTCTTATCAACCCCTGTTGTATGTACCATCTAAGTGATGCTTTAAAGAGATCACTGACCTGTACATCTCGATGGCGGCCTCATCCTCTTCACTGAAGTCATCCTCGTTCTCATCCAGCTCGTCCAGAGTCATGCTCTCATAGGTTTTCACTGGTCACAAAACACCATATGCGTCACAAGTTTTAAAAAAGTACAATTTAAGCTATTAAAACTACTAACATATGTTAGAATCAGCCTTCCTAAACCATGTCCTGTTAGTTAAGAATAACATCAGAATTTGTTTGCCCTAGATCAGTTCAGTAGAAACTTAGTCCCATAGAAGTAGCCAACTAGAACTCGCCATCTCTTACCAACAGATGACTGCTCAAGAACTATCTGCTTCTCTAGAGCTTCTTCCTCAATCTCATCCTGAGTTCTCTCCTTGGGAGGAAGGACCCCCTTCTTTCTCAGGATGTCATTCCACTCTGTATCTGCATTAGGGTCCTGAGAAATAAGAGATCATGTTGGAATTGTATTGTAACTTGGCTGTTTGCCATTCTGTACCACCACAGAGTTAAAAACACAACATCTATATAGCTAGGCCCTTTGGTATTACTGCTAGCGAACATTACCTAATGTTTAGCCATCTAGTTAGCCAACATTTAGCGCTCAAACTCTAAGCATTCTGCCTTCTCCCTACAGTTTTTAGTCATTAGCTTTGCCCCCGACTGGCTCATGTGAACTACAATCAGGACACTATGTTTTAACTATTAGACACGTAAATCATCAGTGGCGATATGGCTTTCGAACCATGGACCACAGCGAGAAAAAAAAATAATTCTGATAAAACTGCTACAGTAAAAGTGTATAATTTTTTTCACAGATCCATACTGCTAGAGATGCCTCCATCAGACGAAACTACATTTCCCGAGTTAGCTTACATACAGGTGTTCGAGCACGCTAGATCACTAATTATCACAGATGGTGCTGCAACATGGATATATCGCCATGTGGGAACAGTAAGTGTATTCATGTAACATTTTGGTTTTTAGAAAATTAATTATCGCTGATATGATATGCATCCAAAACCGTACCGCAAGAGACGCGTGTTAATGTTCAGATTGAGCGTTGGGGCTCTTAACAAAACGCCCCTGTACAGAAGACGCCTTCCTCCAACAATTCATTTTGTAACGTTATAGTGGAACTGGGAGTCATGATCAAGGGTTAAATAACGTTATGTGCCAATCGAGGTGGCGTGCGAACAGATAATCCTATTAATCGAAACATCGGCTAAGTCCTTCATACGATCAGAGTTATAGCTAGAAAAAGTTTTCGAAGTTTACCAACCTGCATTTTTTTAACCGTTCAAAACAGACGCTGAAAACACCACTGCTCTTCCCAGACACGGAAATAGAAGGACCTCACCCATATTTATTCCGGAGTAAAACAAGATCTTTAATGTGACAAAACTTAAATACTTGTCAGATATCTCAAATATAGAATCGTTACAAAATAATTTATTTTCTGAGGACAAATCTATTCTATCACCTGTTTTATATGTATTATTATCATAAACCTGGCTAGGGCAAGACATTCAAGGGACAATAATAAAGGTTGCACCAATATCCGGTTTAGGTCCTGTATGTCTATATTAGGAGTGGGAAAGCTGTACTACATTCCATGTGTGGCATCTGATTGAGACAACAGCTGCACCTGAAAATTACACTGCTGTGCTGTCAGTGTCTGGGTTGACCATAGATTTATGGGGGTTGCATAGAGGTCCAAACATCTCTGAAAATTGTTGGCCTGTTTTTTGGTGTGTAGATGTGCTTCAATATGATATCCTTATACTGTATTTGTTTATTTTCAATGTAGTTATGATGACTATAGCAAGTATAGATGACGAATTTATGAATCATATACTTAGGTACATTTTCTACTGTGCAAATACATTTTCAAATCCTTTATTATGGGTATGGTTATAAATCTTTATGTCAGTCTTGATCTTGTGAAACTCAATAAGATTGCTGCTCTAAAATATGATAATTTCCTTAATTTCAGTGTTACTCTACACCTGTTGTTTACGAAGCATGTGACAAATAACATTTGATTTGAATAAAGTATTTTATGATAGGGGCCTTTGACAACTCTGACCTCGTGTGTTTATTCTAATCAAATCAACCATAGTTTAAAACAGACATAATGAAATCCTGTATTTGTTATTTGTTGATTACATGTCAAGCATGCATGTTGCAACCTCTATTTTACCACAGAAGTAGGCTATAGGGATGGGTATATACGTCCATATAGAACATTATGTAAATTGTTATATTGTCTAGACTCTATAGGTACTTTATCATTGAAAAGCAAAGTGACCATGTCACCGACATGGCATTGATGTCATTAAATTAATATGTGGTATGATCAAAGACTATGACATTTAAAACTATAATATAAAGCGAAAGCAAACAAATATTCTGTCATTGTAAGCATAATGCAGCATTGAGATAATAGGTACTGTACATCATCTTCTGACGTATTTTTTGCACACATCAGACAGCATATGGCACATGACTAAACCCCTTTACTATGGGCAAACAATGTGTTTACAATCCAATTATATTCTCAGATTTAGTTTTGTATGATGTTTAATGAATAGGCTACTACTGCATAATAACTATTCACAAAGCAAAGGGACAGTGAAATTAAACTTCCTCGCTTTCGCCGGAACTATGGGAAGGATGTTGGGAAGGAAAGGTTGGGTTAAATGCGGAAATAAGACGCTCGCTGTGTAGGCTACAGTTGCAACCGGTGTGAGAGAAAATATGAGCACAAGACGCCTGCTATCTCGGACAGCGCTTGAGATCAGTCATGGATGATTCTGAAATCACCTAATTTTCTCCGACGCGTGGAACTGCTGAAGAAGTGTGCATTCTATCAATAGCACAACAAAAACTACAATCGGCTTTGTTTTGTTTTCGTCCATTCTCTTTGTAAATCTCTTGTTTTGAAAGCATGTGGTTGAATCCGGAGGAAGTTTTGCTGAAAAATGCATTGAAGCTTTGGGTTACCGAAAAATCTAACGAATTCTTCCTTTTGCAGCGCAGAAGAGGGCATGGGGACACAGGGGGAAAATTTACAGGTAATACGCCCCCTCCCATCTTCATCTCACTGTCTGTCGTCTGATTTCAGCAGCTTTGGCAGCCTATACGGATACACCAGTCTACGGAATACACTTGCAACACAGTAACAAATCATTTATAAACAATTTTGCAACTTGCCATTATCGGGGCAACAATGTATCACTTTAAATAGGCTCAGGATTTTTACACAGCATTACTTGGGAAACAAGTGTTTTCTCCATATTTGGTGTCGTCAACACCTTGGAGCAATAACAGGCAACTTTCTTGCATATAGTATTTAGACATTTATTTTGTTTCAGGTCTTCCTTGATTTCTTTAAGTTCGATACAGTGTTTGTCTGATGATGAACTTTGATAAGGTGCCACCTGGTCTTGTTTTTGTTTAATCACCATTGGGACTTTCATACTTAACTGAACACATCAAGGACAGGAGGATAGAGAGTAGACATCTCATAAAAGGAACAATATAAAAACGGCCCGGCAATTGGTTATGATTTACAGTATTTGTTTGTCACCATGGTGACAGGTAAGACAAAGCCCTAACTGTATTGGGGTTGGCTCTTCTTACAAAACCACACCATAGTATGTTTTGTTATATGAAGAGAATAACAAGTACAATATCAATTGGAAGAAGAAATCTATGATTCGATTAAGATAGAGGTTGCAGATGTTTTTATGTTCTATCACTTTGTGTCACTAACTAAAGTATCTTCTGCTTCCTATTTCACAAAGAGCACTTTGCTACAAGGGAATTTTTAGTTATTTATATACATAGGGTTTATTTTCTCTCTACATCTGAGCACACTGTACATGTCCATTGTCCACAGCCATACAAACTCAGTGAAATATATAAGCAGAACACAATACATGATTTACAGTAGTTTAAGTTGGGATTTACAATGTAAGCGGTTTGGTGACAAATAAGTTTGTGTTGCCAGGGTGTCATGGTTCAGAGCGGCAGATGGGCAGAGCTTATAGATGTGGTGTGGTCTGGAATGGGCAGTGCTCTAGGAGAGGGTTATTTGTCAGGAGTTCAGTTTGTCTTCCGTCCCTCTCCTCTTTTGTGGCGGGCGGTTGGGCGGGAGTGAGAATGCCAAACACTAGATAGTGATCTCATACAGACTAGACTGTAGCCTATTGAACGTAGTAAGCCTTGTCTTGCCTGCTGTGTGCTTATTACACATTTGATTGGCCAAATCATTAACAGACTGTTCTTGCTAACTTGATTTTTTATTGTAGTTGAGGGATGTAATGTGTTGCTATTAGGACTGTTTTTACTAGTGCTCCTTAAATGCTCCATTCTGTTGAAAATGGCAAAGAAAACCCAGAATTAAAACTAGACAAGAGGGACTAGTGTTTGGTGCCTTTGGCCTCAGTGGGAAAGCATGACCATGAATAGCAGTGGAGTTAAAGAGATACTATGATGATGAGTGTAGGCTCTGTTACCTCAGGGTATTCGTGAGCCTATCTGGTTCCATTAGGCTGATGACTGGTGGGGATGACTGGATGTGTAAGTTCTCCCTAAATGCTGGTTCCAGGGTTAATGTAGCCTTCGCAATGCCTAATAGGTACAAATTAGTTAGGTCTGGATGGAAATTGAAAGCTTGGGGTAGAGTAGTGCAGTTTCTCTTGAACGTCAACTGGGGTGTCACTGTCAACCATATTGGATGAGATGTTAGGGGCTCTGTATTAAGTTTGTATTTTTTAGACCATGGCTTTAGGGCTTCATATGTGGAGGATATGGGGGGGGGTCTCCAATCCAATACTATTAGCCATTGGTTCTAGTGGACCAATATAGTGACAAACAGAGAACAGCAATACTTGTGTTGAGTCTCTCAATAGCTTGTAAGCCTATGTTATGCTCTCACATAATGTGGCCATTATGAGACTGTTAGTGACCGTAAGTTGTATCAGTTTATGTCCTATCCAGTGCCAATCTTCTTCTGCTTGGCACCTCACTGTGGAATGTCTTGGTCTGTGATAGACATGGTAATGACTTTAGCCTTCTGGCGTTATGTGTAATAGGTACCTTTGTGTCCCATCTGCTTAAAGGCACAATTAAATTTATTTATTTATTTATTAAATTTATTAAATTAAATTGTAAACTTCCTGCTGCTCAAAAGTCATTCCACTAATGCTAAACATTGATTATGTATGTTAGAGTATATCTTATTAATGCCTTATGAGCTTAATACAATTGTCTTATCTTTTGAAAATGTGATTTCAGTTTATATGGGTTGGTATAATGTGGCCTCTCTCTCCCATATGTAAATGAGCTCATTGACATGTATGTGTTGTCAGATGGTATTTCTCAGTATTTTCTGGTCTCTTTCTGTGTCTGACTGCTCTGGTCTGTCCAGGTCTTCTGGTGGGAGCTCTGGACTCAGTGCTGGACTCCAATGCCCGGGTCACACCGTTCCGTATCCTACTACAGATGCCTGGGTCACAGGTCAGCTGGACAATAGCTTGTGGTAAGCTCTCTGACATTTCTCTCCTTTGCTTTCTATCTCTCTGATTCTCATATTTGTCTGTCTCTCTCTAGCTCTCTCTCTTTCTCTCTCTGTGTATCTATCTCTCTGATGGGTGTTGTATGTGTGTGTGTTGTTATACAGGTGCTGCTGTCGGAGAGATGAACAGACATTGGGACTGGCTGGTCCAGAACCTACTCCACTCTCTCTCAGTGTTTGAGAACAAGGAGGATGTCGCCAGCTTCGTAAAAGGGAAAGTCAAGGTACTGTACTATTAGAATAAGACCTACTATAGACCTGTGGTACACTGTAAATACTTTGTAGGCCTACTATCGAAAATCACAGTATTCAACCTAATCTCAACTGTTGATCTCTCTCCTCCTGACTTTCTTTTCTATTTGTGTCTCTTGCTCTCCTTTTATTTTCTCTTTCTCTCATTTATTTCTCCTCCTCCCCCAGGGTCTGATAGCGGAGGAGGTAAGGGGGAGGCAGGCGGCTCAGGAGGAGGAGCCTGAGAAGTTCCGGGAGGCGCTGCTGAAGTTTGAGCTATGTTTCGGCCTGCCCTCCTCAGAGAAGCTGGTCACCACCTACTCCTGCTGCTGCTGGAAGGGGCGGGTCCCCCGGCAGGGCTGGCTCTACCTCAGCATCAACCACATGGCCTTCTACTCCTTCCTGTTGGGAAAGGAAGGTCAGTCCCCTTAAATGCTCTTCCTTTCAATAGCACACAGAATAGCCCCCAGTATTACTGGTTGTGAACTGGTTGTGAACTTTTAATGTTTGACCGCTTCTCTCTCCCTTAGTGAAGTTTGTGATCCCGTGGGCGGAGGTGACGAGGCTGGAGCGGGTCTCTACGGGTCTCATGACGGACATGGTGCGTGTGATGACGCGGCGGTGCCAGTTGGACTTCTCCATGTTCCTGAGCCTGGATGAGGCGTTTGGGGTCATTGGTCAGCTGGCTGACATCGCCCTGCGACGCCTGCTGGACAGTGAAGGCCTGGAGCTGGACCGAGTCCTCCAGCAGTCCTCTAACATAACCAAGAGGTCAGCAGGCAACGCAGAAAAGTTGTATCGTATTGTATTGTAAAGGAGGGCAGGGGATTTTGTGTGGTTGTATCATTCGCTTTGTTCAGATTCACATCATCTGAGAGGATTAGAACAGTTGCTTGCCTGATTAATCAGTTTGATAAACAGTAATTTAATAAGGTTCTCATTCTTATCTGTTTTGGTCAAAAGAGACCTCATCAAGCGCTTCCTGAAAACCCCTCATATCTTAACTGATTTACTTCCCATTAGTTTCCGACCATCCTTTGTATAACCATAGCATCATAGTGCAACTGATCTTCCTTTGAGCCGAGAGGGACGTTCAGTCATGTTCTTCAGACAAACATTATATGAGGCTGATGAGCTCATAAAGACTTGTAAAGACCTAGACTTTGCCCCTAGGTGTTTCAGCCATAACAGGAATACAGCGTATCGTGTTAGTCTATGGGAAAATATATATATTTTTAAAATGTTCCTTCCTTCCACTGCCTGTGTATTGGGTTCCAGCTGGTCTCAGAACAGTTGTGTAGTGATTGATGGGCCGCGTTCCACGACACAGCACTGCACCATACGTTATAAATCAGTGTTTGTCTCAGTGTGACTGGAAGGCACTTCAGCTCTATCCTGTGGGAAATGATACCTTCGCTTGGAGAGGTAGCTCATAAATACACCCCTGTTCTTCGTTCAGTCTTAGTTCTGTGTGTGTGTGTACGTGTGTGTACGTGTGTGTACGTGTGTGTGTACGTGTGTGTGTGTCTAAGTTCCACCTGTAGTACATTCACCATAACATTTTCAGTTTCAGGTTTTGTGTGTAAAATGACAGCTTGCGGTGGTAAACATTGTACTTGAGCTAGGCTAGAGCATTTAGTTCTCTCTCTATGGGTGTAACAGACTGTTTAATAATTCATTTGGTAACTTCCTCACATTCAACCCTTCTCAAATGAATGATCTTTTTGTCCCTCCCCATCATTCAAACTAGTGACTTTATGTAAATTCCTCATCACAATACCATAGCAGGAAGTGAAAAATGACCTGACCTAAATTGTAGTGACCAAAATAGTCTGCCTTTATCTAATTGTCTGTGGGTACATGTGGATTATTTCAAGAGCAACTCTTTTTAACCTCGTATTCATTATCTCCATTATCTTCATTATCTCCAGCACCAAAACAGTGTCTACATTACTTCTTCTCATTTTTCTCTTGCACAGGCTTGAGGTACACTCACTGAACTCTAGCCACACACTCACACATACTACACTGACATTCCAACACACACACATACAGTAGTGTAAACTACTAACGTAAAAATACTTTAAAGTACTACTTAAGTCTTTTTTGGGGGGTACCTGTACTTTATTATTTATATTTTTAACTACTTTTACTTCACTACATCCCTTAAGAAAATATTGTACTTTTTACTCCATACATTTTCCTTGACACCCGAAAGTACTCGTTACATTTTGAATGCTTAGCAGTTGTAATGAATCCTCAGGTAGAAAAAGGTGTAGATTCACACGCAGATGTTTATTAAGCCTTCGCAGAAGTCAGGAATTGTGGTCACAGGCAATGGTCAAACACAGGTAGGCAGTCAAAAACAAACGATACCTCACAACCATACAAACAGAAATAAATGAACTAAATAAGGAGCTAGTGAGAAACAAACACAGGTGAAATCAATGACCAAAAATGAAAGACAGGGCTACGTTCCAGAACACAAAGAAACAGGGCTATGTTCAAGAACACAAGAAAAAGAACACAAGGTTGACTAAGAAAAGAAAAGCAGAACCTTACAGCAGGACAGGAAAATTGTGAAATTTAAGCACTTATCAACCGAACATCCCTGGTCATCTCTACTGCCTCTGGTCTGGTGGACTCACTAAACACACCTGCTTAGTTTTTAAATTATGTCTGAATGTTGAAGTGTGCCCGTGGCTTTCCCTAAATTAAAAAAAACCAAGAAAATAGTGTCATCAGGTTTTTTAACATCAGAAAATTGTAATTATTTCTACTTTTACTTTTGATACTTAAGTATATTTTAAAACAAATACTTTTAGCCTCATACTCAAGAATAATTTTGATTTTACTTGAGTTATTTTCTATTGAGGTATTTTTACTTTTACTCAAGTATGACAGTTGGGTACTTTTTCCACCACTGCAGATATACATTCACAATCTTTCACACTCTTCACATACGCTGCTGCTACTCTCTGTTTATTATCTATGCAGTCACTTTATCCCTACCTACATGTACACTACTGGTCAAAAGTTTTAGAACACCTACTCATTCAAGGGTTTTCTTTATTTAGACTATTTTCTACATTGTAGAATAATAGTGAAGACATCAAAACTATGAAATAACACATATGGATCATGTAGTAACCAAAAAAGTGTTAAACAAATCCAAATATATTTAATATTTGAGATTCTTCAAATAGCCACCCTTTTCTTTGATGACAGCTTTGCACACTCTTGGCATTCTCTCAACCAGCTTAATGAGGTAGTCACCTGGAATGCAATTCAATTAACAGGTGTGCCTTCTTAAAAGTGAATTTGTGGAATTTCTTTCCATCTTAAGGGGGTATACAGAAGACAGCCCTATTTGGTAAAATACCAAGTCCATATAATGGAAAGAACAGCTCAAATAAGCAAAGAAAAACTACAGTCCATCATCACTTTCAGACATGAAGGTCAGTCAATATGGAACATTTCAAGAACTTTGAAAGTTTCTTCAAATGCAGTTGCAAAAGCCATCAAGCGCTATGATGCAACTGGCTCTCATGAGGACCACCACAGGAAAGGAAGACCCAGAGTTACCTCTGCTGCAGAGGATAACTTCATTAGAGTTACACGCCTCAGAAATTGCAGCCCAAATAAATGCTTCACAGAGTTCAAGTAACAGACTCATCTCAACATCAACTGTTCACAGAACACTGGGTGAATCAGGCCTTAATGGTCGAATTGCTACAAAGAAACCCCCTACTAATGGACACCAATAGGAAGAAGGGACTTGCTTGGGCAAAGAAACACGACCAATGGACATTAGACGGGTGGAAATTTGTCCTTTGGTCTGGAGTCCAAATTTGAGATTTTTGGTTTCAACTGCCGTGAGACGCGGTGTGGGTGAACGGATGATATCTGCATGTGTATTTTCCATCGTAAAGCATGGATGAGGAGGTGTTATGGTGTGGGGATGCTTTCCTGGTGGCACTCTGTGATTCCTTTAGAATTCAAAGCACACTTAACCACTGTGGCTACCACAGCATTCTGCAGCGATACGCCATCCCATCTGCTTTGCACTTAGTAGGACTATAATTTGTTTTTCAACAGGAAAATGACCCAACACACCTCCAGGTTGTGTAAGGGCTATTTGACCAAGAAGGAGAGTGATGGAGTGCTGCATCAGATGACCTGGCCTCCACAATCCCCCAACCTCAACCAAATTGAGATGGTTTGGGATGAGTCTGACCACAGAGTGATGGAAAAGCAGGCAACAAGAGCTCAGCATATGTGGGAACTTCTTCAAGACTGTTGGAAAATGATTCCAGGTGAAGCTGGTTGAGAGAATGCCAAGAGTGTGCAAAGCTGTCATAAATGCAATGGGTGGCTACTTTGAAGAATCCCAAATGTAAAATATATTTAGATTTGTAAAAAAAAAAAAAATTGGTAACTACATGATTCCATATTATCAGGTATGAAGGTAAGACCCAGATGCAGACCACGTCGAATAAACATATTTCAACAGGGGCAGGCGATAGACAGGTCAAGGCAGGCAGGGTTCAGTAAATCAGATGTGGGGCAACAGTACCGGACGGCAGGCAGGCTCAGGGTAAGGCAGAGGTCAGTGATCCAGAGGGGGGCAAAGGGACAGGTCGGCAGGCAGTCTCAGGGTCAGGGGCAGGCATAGTGGTCAGGTAGGCGGGCTCAGAGTCAGGACAGGCAAGGGTCAAAACCAGGAGGGTGAGAAGAGAGAGACTGGAAAAAGCAAGACAAACTGGCAACAGACAAACAGAGAACACAGGTATAAATACACAGGGGATAATGGGGAAGATGGGCGACACCTGGAGGGGGGTGGAGACAAATCACAAAGACAGTTGAAACAGATCAGGGTGTGACACGTGTTATTTCATAGTTTGATGTCTTCACTATTATTATGCAATGTAGAAAATAGTCAAAATAAAGAAAAATCCTTGTGTGAGTAGGTGTTCTAAAACTTTTGACCGGTACGAGGTATTCAATTACCTCGACTACCCCGTACCCCTGAACATTGACTCAGTACTGGTAACCCTTGTAAATAGCCTCGTTATTGTTAATTTATTGTGTTACTATTTTTAATTTAGTTTAATTAGTAAATTATTATTATTTTATTTTTTTGTCCACCTATTTCTCCACCATTTTCGAAATATCCAATTGTGATCCAGTTACGATCTTGTCTCATTGCTGCAACTCCCAAATGGGCTTGGGAGCGACGAAGGTCGAGTCATGCATCCACCGAAACATGACTCGCTAAACTGCTCTCCTTAACACCCACTTAACCTGGAAGCAAACTGCTCTCCTTAACACCCACTTAACCTGGAAGCCAGCTGCATCAATGTGTCGGAGGAAACACCATTCAACTGACGATCGAAATCAGCCTGCAGGCGCCCGGCCCGCCACAAGGCGTCACTAGAACACGATGTGCCAAGTAAAGCCCCCCCTAGCCAAATCCTCCCCTAACCTGGATGACGCTGGGCCAATTGTTTGCCGCCCTATGGGACCCCCGGTCACGGCCGGATGTGACACAGCCTGGGGTCGAACCTGGATCTGTAGTGACGCCTCAAGCAATGCAATGCCTTAGACCGCTGCGCCACTCGCGAGGCTCCAAATGGTAAGGGCTGCACCTGTTGTATTCGGCGCATGTGACAAATAAGATTTGATTTGAAAACGCGTTTCTATGATCATTGGTTAAAAAGATAAGAACAAAAGGTCCTAAACCACCAGGGTACGATTAAAAATAAAGAAACTGTGATTTTCAAAACCTGCAATGAGTTTCTAGCCACAAGGAGGGTATTTTCCTGCTCCCCACGTCACCGTGAATCTCATAGTGTTTGAAAATCAATATTTTTTAAATGTTTAAACTTTTGATGATGTCATTGAGTAGAAGCAACAAGGCCTTGAGGATTCACCCACAATCTATCATTTACACTCTCCTTCTCTCTATCCTGGAGGTTGAATTCCTAGCTGTCACTCATTTGCAACAGAACGTTTCACTGTATCTCTTTCCCCCCTGCCAGCTAAGTATCTCTTTCTGAGTGTCCCTCTAACTCTTCCCCCTCAGGGTTCTGGAGGAGCAGGCGTTAAGGACGTATGTCCTGGCTCTATTTCGGCTACCACGGGGCGAACGTCTTCAGGAGGTGGCGCTGTGTTCAGTGTGGACGCCCCATGCCCGCTGTCACACGACAGGAACACTCTTCACCACCGACAGCTACCTATGCTTCGCCAGCCGAGAGGAGGGCCACTGCAGCCTGCTTATCCCTCTCTCAGAGGTACCCATTGTACCATATTGCAGTGCCTCCCTATTTGATTTATAGAAAGGTCTCACACAAAAATCCCTCACAAGTTCCCCTAGCTTAGCTCTTAAGGTTAATCCAGCCTTCCCAGAGGAGAGCCTTTATCAGTGTACTGCAGTGTATTTTGGAGGGGTGGTGTATTTTGGCTACATACTATGTTGACCCTGCTTCTCTGCTGGTTAAAGTGTAACGCAGGTGGAATGTGGCTACTGCTGTTTACACAGTGTTGTTGGAAGTGTTAGAGTTTACACCTTTAGCTTTACCATGGTTATCTACATTATATACCAGTCAGTCATACATGAAGCTATATATAGATGTATGTATGGCTCTGCTATACATAAAAGCTATTCATAGTTTATTACTGTGTTATTACTGTTTTACAAGTAAATAGCGCTACAGTTATTTATTTGGCTGTTCACCTCTGACCCCTGTCTCCTCCTGTTTTATTGTCAGGTGATCTCCATAGAGAAGGCGGAGAGCACCAGCCTGCTGCCAAACCCAGTAATCGTCAGCGTGAGGGGTAAGAAAGCCTTCCAGCTGATCGAGCTGCAGGACAGAGACAGCCTGGTGAACGGCCTGACATCACGCCTCAGAGCCCTCCAGTGGAAACACTCCATGTTCCGCAGCAAGAAATCTCTGGTATGATACAGCAACACTACTAACTGCTAAATGTCTGTTGTCAATTACACACACCACATCTCATGGTGATGCCCAACAGGCCTAGTCCACAAAGCAGAATTGCTGCATATTAATTGTGTATATTTGACTAATTCTGGTGTTTGGCTGCTCCAGACCTCCTCGTCTCCCTACTACACCTTCTGCTATGACACCATGTACTGTGATGGGGAGGATATCGAGGAGAGAGCACTACGTCAAACAGTGAACACAGAGGCTCTGATGGCATGCTATCATCACTCTCAACCTGACCCCAACAACAGCACGGCTGTGAGTATGGAAACTGGCGCACCATACGCTGTAGCCCTGATATGAATAGGGCCTCTTATTATGGTGTTTAGATAGCAGATACCATAATAATGGTGGCTGCAGCCATATCAGGACTAGATTGGCCAATGTGTTTTCAGTCTAGGTGTAACGGATGTGAAACGGCTAGCTTAGTTAGCGGTGGTGCGCGCTAAATAGCGTTTCAATCGGTGACGTCACTTACTCTGTGACCTTGAAGTAGTGGTTCCCCTTGCTCTGCAAGGGCCGCAGCTTTTGTGGAGCGATGGGTAACGATGCTTCATGGGTGACTGTTGTTGATGTGTGCAGAGGGTCCCTGGTTCGCGCCCGGGAATGGGCGAGGGGACGGTCTAAAGTTATACTGTTACATAGGCTTGATGTTTAGCATTGTGAATTAGGACTGGTTTAAGGTTTAGCTTGGTTTCCAGTTTCTAGTTGAAATAGGGTGATTCTTGGATTCCGGTGGTAAATGCTGTCCCTTGATTTTGGCACCATGTAAAAACACTTTAAAATTACAAAGACATTACAAATAAATGTTA
Source organism: Oncorhynchus clarkii lewisi (assembly GCF_045791955.1). Lineage (NCBI taxonomy): Eukaryota > Metazoa > Chordata > Actinopteri > Salmoniformes > Salmonidae > Oncorhynchus > Oncorhynchus clarkii. Next base: position 67,302,638 of record NC_092149.1, read on the forward strand.
TATTTATTTGACTGTTATTTAATAAGAGCATATGTAAGTCCTTTATACTGCAAAACATTTATTTGTATTCATTGTAAAAAACTACTGGGGGCAAGCAAATTGGCTTGTCCCACTGGTGATATGTAGAGAGAGGTAGAGTGAAATGTTTTGGGGATTTAGTGATATCTATCTACTATTTTGAATCCTAGACAGTGAACAAAAGTATTTAATATATTGTATAGATCAGCAAAAACAAATAAGGCTATTAAAATACCCTATTTTTACCAGTACCAGTGTGTGTCACTCAGTTTTATGTCATTGGTGTTACCGCCTTATTTACTGCTGCTCTTTAAATAATTAAAGAACAGCAGTAAATAACAATAGTTGGGCTATAGACAGGGAGTACTGGTACAGAGCAATGTGTCAATGTGTGGGGGCACCGGTGTCGAGGTAATATGTACAGTCGTGTCCAAAAGTTTTGAGAATGACACAAATATTAATTTTCAAAGTTTGCTGCTTCAGTGTCATTAGATATTTTTGTCAGATGTTACTATGGAATACTGAAGTATAATTACAAGCATTTCATAAGTGTCAAAGGCTTTTATTTACAATTACATGAAGTTGATGCAAAGAGTCAATATATCCAGTGTTGACCCTTCTTTTTCAAGACCTCTGCAATCCGCCCTGGCATGCTGTCAATTAACTTCTGGGCCACATGGCAGCCCATTCTTGCGTAATCAATGCTTGGAGTTTGTCAGAATTTGTGGGGTTTTATTTGTCCACCCGCCTCTTGAGGATTGACCACAAGTTCTCAATGGGATTAAGGTCTGGGGAGTTTCCGGGCCATGGACCCAAAATATCGATGTTTTGTTCCCCGAGACACTTAGTTATCACTTTTGCCTTATGGCAAGGTGCTCCATCATACTGGAAAAGGCATTGTTTGTCACCAAACTGTTCCTGGATGTTTGGGAGAAGTTGCTCTCGGAGGATGTGTTGGTACCACTCCCTTGGCTGAGAAGCAACCCCACACATGAATGGTCTCAGGATGCTTTACTGTTGGCATGACACAGGACTGATGGTAGCGCTCACCTTGTCTTCTCCGGAAAAGCTTTTTTCCGGATGCCCCAAACAATCTGAAAGGGGATTCATCAGAGAAAATGACTTTACCCCAGTCCTCAGCAGTCCAATCCCTGTACCTTTTGTAGAATATCAGTCTGTCCCTGATGTTTTTCCTGGAAAGAAGTGGCTTCTTTGCTGCCCTTCTTGACACCAGGACATCCTCCAAAAGTCTTCACCTCACTGTGCGTGCAGATGCACTCACACCTGCGACAATTTTTAGGGCCTTCCTCTGACCCTGCCTGGTATAGAGGTCCTGGATGGTGGGAAGCTTAGCCCTGGGGATGTACTGGGCCGTATGCACTACCCTCTGTAGTGCCTTGCGGTCGGAGGCCGCAGGCAGTTATGCAACCTGTCAGGATGCTCTCGATGGTGCAGCTGTAAAAACCTTCGAGGATCTGAGAACCCATTTTAAATATTTTCTGTCTCCTGAGGGGGAATAGGTTTTGTTGTGCCCTCTTCACGACTGTCTTGGTGTGCTTGGACCATGTTCGTTTGTTGGTGATGTGGACGCCAAGGAACTTGAAGCTCTGAACTTGCTCCACTACAGCCCCGTCGATGACAATGGGGGCGTGCTCGGTCCTCCTTTTCCTGTAGTCCACAATCATCTGCCTTGTCTTGGTCACGTTGAGGGAGAGGTTGTTGTCCTTGCACTACACGGTCAGGTCTCTGACCTCCTCCCTATAGGCTGTCTCATTGTTGCTAGTGATCAAGCCTACCACTGTTGTCATCAGCAAACTTAATGATGGTGTTGGAGTCGTGCCTGGCCATGCAGTCATGAGTGAACAGGGAGTACAGGAGGGGAATGAGCACGCACCCCTGAGGGGCCCCCGTGTTGAGGATCAGCGTGGCGGATGTGTTGTTACCTACCCTTAACACCTGGGGGCGGCACGTCAGAAAGTCCAGGATCCAGTTGCAGAGGGAGGTGTTTAGTCCCAGGGTCCTTAGCTTATGGCGTTGAATGCTGAGCTATAGTCAATGAATAGCATTCTCACACAGGTGTTCCTTTTGTCCAGGTGTGAAAGAGCAGTGTGGAGTGCAATAGAGATTGCATCATCTGTGGATCTGTTGGTGCGGTATGCAAATTGGAGTGGGTCTAGGGTTTCTGGGATAATGGTGTTAATGTGAGCCATGACGAGCCTTTCAAAGCATTTCATGGCTACAGACGTGAGTGCTACGGGTCGGTAGTCATTTAGGCAGGTCACCTTAGTGTTCTTGGGCACAGGGACTATGGTGGTCTGCTTGAAACATGTTGTTATTACAGACTCAGGCAGGGAGAGGTTGAAAATGTCAGTGAAGACACTTGCCAGTTTGTCAGCGCATGCTCGGAGTACACGTCCTGGTAATCTTTCTGGCCCTGCGGCCTTGTGAATGTTGACCTGTTTAAAGGTCTTACTCACATCGGCTACGGAGAGCGTGATCACACAGTCATCCGGACCAGCTGGTGCTCTCATGCATGTTTCAGTGTTGTTTTCCTCAAAGCGAGCATAGAAGTTATTTAGCTTGTCTGGTAGGCTCATGTCACTGGGCAGCTCTCGACTGTGCTTCTCGTTGTAGTCTGTAATAGTTTGCAAGCCCTGACACATCCGACGAGCGTCGGAGCCGGTGTAGTACGATTCGATTTAGTCCTGTATTGACACTTTGCCTGTTTGATGCATAGCGGGATTTCTGATAAGCTTCCGGGTTAGAGTCCCGCTCCTTGGAAGCAGCAGCTCTCCCCTATAGCTCTGTTTGAATGTTGCCTGTAATCCATGGCTTCTGGTTGGGGTATGTACAGTTGAAGTGGGAGGTTTACGTACACCTTAGCCAAATACATTTAAACTCGGGTTTTCACAATTCCTGACATGTAATCCTAGTAAAAATTCCCTGTCTTAGGTCGGGACAGCAGGTAGCCTTGTGGTTAGAGTGTTGGTCTAGTAACCGGAAGGTTGCAAGATCATATCCCAGAGCTGACAAGATAAAAATCTGTTGTTCTCTCCCTGAACAAAGCACCCTTTAAATTGTTTAACTTGGGTCAAACATTTCGGGTAGCCTTCCACAAGCTTCCCACGATAAGTTGGGTGAATTTTTGCCCATTCCTCCTGACAGAGCTGATGTAACTGAGTCAGGTTTGTTGGCCTCCTTGCACACAAACGCTTTTTCAGTTCTGCCCATAAATGTTCTATAGGATTAGGGTCAGGGCTTTGTGATGGCCACTCCAATTCCTTGACTTTGTTGTCCTTAAGCCATTTTGCCACAACTTTGGAAGTATGCTTGGGGTCATTGTCCATTTGGAAGACCATTTGTGACCAAGCTTTAACTTTCTGACTGGTGTCTTGAGATGTTGCTTCAAAATATCCACATCATTTTGCATCCTTATGATGCCATCTATTTTGTGAAGTGCACCAGTCCCTCCTGCAGCGAAGCACACCCACAACATGATGCTGCCACCCCCGTGCTTCATGGTTGGGATGGTGTTCTTCGGCTTGCAAGCCTCCCCCTTTTTCCTCCAAACATAACAATGGTTATTATTGCAAAAAAAATTCATCAGACCAGAGGACATTTCTCCAAAAAGTACGATCTTTGTCCCCATGTGCAGTTACAAACCGTAGTCTGGCTTTTTTATGGCGGTTTTGGAGCCGTGGCTTCTTCCTTGCTGAGCGGCCTTTCAGGTTATGTCGATATAGGCCTCGTTTTACATTGGCTATAGATACCTTTGTACCTGTTTCCTCCAGTTTCTTTTTTTATTTATTTAACCAGGTAGGCTAGTTGAGAACAAGTTCTCATTTGCAACTGCTACCTGGCCAAGATAAAGCAAAGCAGTGTGACACAGACCACAACACAGAGTTACACATGGAGTAAACAATAAACATGCCAATAACACAATAAACAAATCAATGACACAGTAGAAAAAAATATAGTCTATATACAGTGTGTGCAAAAGGCATGAGGAAGTAGGCAATAATAGGCCATAGGAGCGAATAGTTACAATTTAGCAGATTAACACTGGAGTGATAAATGAGCAGATGATGATGTGCAAGTAGAGATACCGGTGTGCAAAAGAGCAGAAAAGTAAATCAAATAAAAACAGTATGGGGATGAGGTAGATAGGTTGGGGGGGCTATTTACAGATGGACTATGTACAGCTGCAGCGATCGGTTAGCTGCTCAGATAGTTTATGTTTAAAGTTGGTAAGGGAAATAAAAGTCTCCAACTTCAGCGATTTTTGCAATTTGTTCCAGTCACTGGCAGCAGAGAACTAGAAGGAGAGGCGGCCAAATGAGGTGTTGGCTTTGGGAATGATCAGTGAGATATACAGTGCCTTGCGAAAGTATTCGGCCCCCTTGAACTTTGCGACCTTTTGCCACATTTCAGGCTTCAAACATAAAGATATAAAACTGTATTTTTTTGTGAAGAATCAACAACAAGTGGGACACAATCATGAAGTGGAACGACATTTATTGGATATTTCAAACTTTTTTAACAAATCAAAAACTGAAAAATTGGGCGTGCAAAATTATTCAGCCCCCTTAAGTTAATACTTTGTAGCGCCACCTTTTGCTGCGATTACAGCTGTAAGTCGCTTGGGGTATGTCTCTATCAGTTTTGCACATCGAGAGACTGACATTTTTTCCCATTCCTCCTTGCAAAACAGCTCGAGCTCAGTGAGGTTGGATGGAGAGCATTTGTGAACAGCAGTTTTCAGTTCTTTCCACAGATTCTCGATTGGATTCAGGTCTGGACTTTGACTTGGCCATTCTAACACCTGGATATGTTTATTTTTGAACCATTCCATTGTAGATTTTGCTTTATGTTTTGGATCATTGTCTTGTTGGATTGATAAAGCCAGTGACTGATGTGGTGTACTCCTCAATGCCATCGGAAGAATCCCAGAACCCTATTCCAGTCTGTGCTAGCAAAACAATTTTGTAGTTTAGCATCTGTTTCATCTGACCACTTTTTTATAGATCGAGTCACTGGTGCTTCCTGCTTAAATTTTTGCTTGTAAGCAGGAATCAGGAGGATAGAATTATGGTCAGATTTGCCAAATGGAGAGCGAGGGAGAGCTTTGTACGTGTTTCTGTGTGTGGAGGAAAGGTGGTCTAGAATGTTTTTCACATATAACATATAACACTGCTAAACAGTATACATGATTGATTTATTTGTTCCAAAGTGTATTGGTGTTAGTCAATTTAAATTAAGGTAAATAACATTGTGAGCAAAATTATTAATCATATCGGTTTAGTAAATTATTTTTAAAGAATTGAGGAACTTTTGTGGCATTCATTTCATAAAATACTAATTTACCTAAATTGTCTCATTGGTGTTACCATGATTCATGTTACTACTCCTAATGGTCGCACAAAATTATTTAAAGTCATTAAGCTACCATATTCGTAGATTTAGGATGGAAAGATGTACCCGCATACATAAAAAACAAATGCCAACGTAATTCAAGAACGACACAGCAACTCCTTTGCTGTTGTCATACCAAAAATGTAGTAGAACGAATCAGAAACAGACTGGAAACCAGGGTATGCTAAATGTGATAAAGTGTGACTCTGTACATCTCTTTTATTATTTACACATATTGATCCCTGTTCTCCCCCTGGCTGGCATCCTGGGTAACTTGACCTCCTAATACAGGCCACGGCTATTGTGGTTAATAGTGCTAAGAATGTGCTTACAGTACTATATTCAATTTGCTGAAGGTTATGTGTGTGTCCTGTAGACCATGGAGCAGGTGAAAGAGCGTCTATGGGAGGACCACTTCCCGGAGTACGGTCGAGGCGTCCACATGTTCCGCACAGAGAAGATCCAGAAGCTGGTTGCCATGGGGATACCAGAGTCGCTACGGGGAGAGCTATGGATGACCTTCTCTGGTGAGGGACGGAGGAGTCTGAGGTTATTGGTTACTATATCAACAGGCCACATACACTACATGACCAAAAGTATGTGGACACTTGCTCGTTGAACATCTCATTCCAAAATCATGGGCATTAATAAGTTGGTCCACCCCTTTGCCGCTATAACAGCCTCCACTATCCTGGGAAGGCTTTCCACTAGATATTGGAACATTGCTTGCTTCCATTCAGCCATAAGCATTAGTGAGGTCGGGCACTGATGTTGGGTGATTAGGCCTGGCTGGCAGTCGGCATTCCAATTCATCCCAAAGGTGTTAAATGGGGTTGAAGTCAGGGCTCTGTGCAGGCAAGTCAAGTTCTTCAACACCGATCTTGACAAGCCATTTCTGTATGGACCTTGCTTTGTGCTTGAGGGCCTTGTCATGCTGAAAAAGGAAAGGACCTTCACCAAACTGTTGCCACAAATCTGTATTCACAGAATTGTCTAGAATGTCATTGTATGCTGTAACGTTAAGATTTCTCTTCACTGGAACTAAGGGGCCATGAAAAGCAGCCCCATTATTCCTCCTCCACCAAACTTTACAGTTGGCAATATGCATTCGGTTAGGTAGTGTCATCCTGGCATTCGCCAAACCCAGATTCGTCCATCGGACTGCCAGACGGTGAAGTGTGATTCATCACTCCAGAGAACGCGTTTCCACTGCTCCAGAGTCCATTGGCGGCAGGCTTTACACCACTCCAGCCAACACTTGGCATTGTGCATGATGTTCTTAGGCTTGTGTGCGGCTGCTCGGCCATGGAAACCCTTTTCATGAAGCTCCCGACGAACAGTTCTTATGCTGACGTTGCTTCCAGAGGCAGTTTGGAACTCGGTAGTGAGTGTTGCTACCGTTGACTGGCGATTTTTACACGCTTAAGCACTTGGCGGTCCCGTTCTGTGAGCTTGTGTGGCCTACCACTTTGCGGCTGAGACATTTTTGCTCCTAGACGTTTCCACTTCACAATAACAGCACTTACAGTTGACCAGGGCAGAAATTTGACAAACTGACTTGTTGGAAAGTTGGCATCCTATGACAGTGCCACGTTAAAAGTCACTGAGTAAGCTCATTCTACTGCCAATGTTTGTCTATGGAGATTGCATGGCGGTGTGCTCCATTTTAAACACCTGTCAGCAACCGGTGTGGCTGAAATAGTCAAATCCACTAATTTGAAGAGGTGTCCACTTACTTTTCTATATATAATGTATATTTAATGGTAGAGTGATGGTTAGGGTAGATATTTGTATATCCCCAAAGGAGGGAGAGAGAGAGAGTGCTGTTCTGTTCTGTTCTACTGCCTACTTTCCGTTTCTTTCCTGTGTACTGTACCATACCTAGCAATTCTAGTATGTGCCATTTTATCTTAAAGTTTGTGTAGTGGCTTTTACCAGGCAAGCAGTTCCCTTTTTTAGAACATTGTAGAGTCCATTCTCTGGGACCCTACTTTGTCATAACTGTTAGCATCAAATTTAATGTAATATGGAATCCAGAGCAGCAGGATTTAGTGGGCATACAAATAACTTGTGACCACATCTCCAATGGAAACAAGCAATTAGGCCTGTGAGCACCCTGCACACACTGCACCAGAAACAGACAGGCAACCGATTGTGGCTTCACCACTCACTGGGATAGAACTGAACAGACTGTTTTATTTGGCCCCATATCAAACTATCCTAGGTCCATGTTTACTCCCTCTCGATGATCTGAAAGCATCCTTTCACATCCTAGAGGGGGAGTCAACAAAGGGAAAGAGCTAGTTTTTAAAAAACAAGCCTTGTCCCAAAGTAATCTCGGTTAACCCAGAACTAAAGTCTTGCGTAATCCCAAAGTAACCCCTACCTTTTTGGTGTTTGCAGATCTGAAAGAACCGGAAAGATGATTTATCCATTCCTTTTAGATCGAAAGGAAAGGGAAAGGGAATGTTGTTTGACCAGGCCTTCATGTATGTAGTTATATGCTGTTGCTGTGTAACACTGATACCTTTCCCCCTGGAAACGCAGATGCCTCATCAGAGTTGGCATCCCACCCAGGCTACTACTCGGGGCTGGTGACAGAGTCTATGGGGCAAAGCAGTCTGGCCACGGAGGAGATCGAGAGAGACCTGCACCGCTCTCTGCCAGACCACCCCGCCTTCCAGAACGTCAAAGGTATTGCCGCGTTGCGCCGTGTCCTCACCGCATATGCCCACCGCAACCCCAAGATTGGCTACTGCCAGGTAAGGTACCCACCACCATACAGTATGTCACAGTGTGTGCACATGTGTACAGTCAACTGTATAGTGTGTCCAGTGTCCATAACCATACAGTTACAGACAATATAACTGACTGTCTGCCTGTCTGTCTTTTTAGTCGATGAATATCCTGGCATCTGTGCTGCTGCTGTACACTAAAGAGGAGGAGGCCTTCTCACTGCTAGTGGCTGTGTGTGAGAGAATGCTACCTGACTACTTCAACCGCAGAGTTATAGGTGAGATGTCAAACTGACCTGTATAGGTTTACCACTGCTACTACAGTACTTTTACTACAGCGATGGTTTGTTTACTTCAGCTAGTATTGTACATTAGAGAAGTACTATCAAAGACACAGCAGAGAGACTATTAGTACACATGCATTTTCCTGTAGAGCTGTTCTGGTGTTTAGGTGATTTGAATGTGGTTTCCTTGTGGCATGTTTATTCTGTCAGGGCTGTTTTTCTGCCCCGACTGCCATTGGAGCCAACAATATCCAAAGGCTTTCTTTAGCCATGTGAAGCGTGTGCTGAAACACAAGCTAATTTCCTCTGCTTTGTGTTGCTATTTATTTATGGCGCATATGAAATGCGTTCAAAGTAATTTCCTCTTCCTTTAACTGTTCTGTCTGAATGAGTGTCTGGCCTGTTCTACTTTGAAAGGGCAGTTGTTTACTTATTCTCCTTAGAAAATAGATTGTTAATCTCCAGGCAACTTCCTGGCTCAAATAGTCTTTAAAATATAACTTATCTGGGATATTTCACAATGAGTATACATCATGAGTATGCACCCATAGTATTTCCATGAGAACAAAACCCATTTCCTTCGATGGGATACAAAATATGTTTTATTTTATACTTCTATGTGTGTTTATCTATAATATTGTAGATTTCCACTTGTGTTTGAGTTTGCAGGTGCTCAGGTGGACCAGTCAGTGTTTGAAGAGCTGATCCGGGATCGTCTTCCCGAGCTGGCCGAGCACATTCCCGACCTCTCCCCCCTCTCTTCCATCTCCCTGTCCTGGTTTCTCACCCTCTTCCTCAGCGTGCTTCCCTTCCGCAGCGCTGTCTGTGTGGTAGACTGCTTCTTCTTTCACGGCATCAAAGCCATCTTCCAGCTGGGGCTAGCTGTGCTGGATGCTAACGCTACGGCACTGTGTGCTAGTGCAGACGACAGCCAGGCACTCATGATCCTCACTGGGTAATGCTTGACGGAAACAAAAGCCTGCACACACTCTGTAGACAAGATTGGCCAACCCTGATGTGTGGGATGTTAATAGTTAATCATGCCTTTTATTTTCACTCTTGGCTCTGTCTGCAGTTTTCTGGACCAGGTGAAGTACGATGAGGATCCATCTCCCCCTACCCCTCACCCTCTCTCGTCTCAGAGTGGGGAGGAGGAGGGCAGACCGCCTGTTAAACAACACACCCTGATCACTGACCTCATCGCTGACTCCTATGAGGTAAGACGGCACTGCAATATTCCCTCCACACCACCAGAGGGTTGTAGTGACAGTGTGGAGCTGATCTTTGTTCTCGTTGTGTGTTCTGTCTTGTCAGAAATTTGGAGACCTGACGGTGAGACAAATAGAGAAGTTGCGATGCAGACACCGGATCCAGGTTCTCCAAGCACACGAGGACACCACCAAGGAGAATGCGGTGGTTCTCTCATTTCACATAAACAGTCACAAACCTTATGCTTTTCCTCTCCAAACTTCTCTGACCTTGCCCCTCCCTCTCTGTGTATTTAGCTCAGGGTGGTGACCCCAGATGTCTCTCTCTCCCCTGAAAACCTGGCTGATGTCTACGACCTCTTCAAGGTACTTCAGTTCAATTCAATACACCTTCATTTATCTCCCCAGGACCACTAAGAAAGGCATTGCCAGAACACAATAATAACATCCTCTGCTTATAGTCCAACTGTACAACAACACTTCTGTTTCTGTTTGTCTTATAGACAGAGCACTTCATCAACCTGTACTGGGGCGATGGGGGCACCACATTGGCCCTCCAGCACCATGACCCAGGCCGGCCCTATGTGGAGCAGTACAGAGTGGACCGGGTCCAGTTTAAGAGCCTGTACATGCTGCTGGTTCCCTGGCTTTGTGGCTTTCATACTGACACCGTAGCCCACCGGACCTTCACACTACTGGACCAGGACAGAGACTCACTCATCACCTTCAGAGAGTTCGCTGGGTGGCTGGGTATATGAGCGAGTGTTTGTGTGTGAAAGAGAAAGAGAGGGAGGTTGTGTTTCTAAAGGGAGGGAGAGTAAGTGAGTGCCTGAAGAGAGACTGTGTGTAATATGAGTTTGTGTGCGTGACTGTGCCTGCGAGTATATACAAAAACCAAGAAAACATACACCAGGCTATCTCACATTCAAATTCCCTTGTAAGGCATATAAGTCATGAACATTGGAAACCTGCCCACTATGCTTTTATGGGCATCTGGAATTCAGCCCACAAAGCTTTTATGGGAATCAATATCCAGCCAAGGCTTTTAGGAGTAGATGTTGTGTACAGTACAGTGAGAACCACTGAAGTTGAGGAAGATCAAGATGATGTAAATTCACCTCTTAAACTCACACATCTGAAGGGTTCCCTCTGTGGCCCTCTATCATTCAGAATAAACACTAACCTAGAATTTACTGACAGTATAAGCACTAACCTTTCATTTATTGACACACATTGTGATTTAAGGCCAATGACATTTCTGTGTGTGTGTCTCTCCGTTTCAGATACGCTATACTTTGAGGAACTGAATGAAAAGGTCAGACTACTGTATCGTTTGCACATACCTCCAGGTGGGTCACATAGTCTTCCTGTGGTGTTGTGCTTCTCTTTCATGTACTTTAGTTGGACATGCTATTATCTTTAAATAACATGTGCACTTTGTGATAACTGCTGATGTAAAAAGGACCTTCTAAAATATATTTGATTGATGAATTAACTAGAGATGAACATTCTTCATAATGGGACTGTTTCCTGTAGCTCTGACTGAGAGTGAGGATGACCCATCTCCACTGAAGAGCCCTCAGCTGTCTACTACCGGACCACTCCATGTAGAGCCGCCCAATGGTAAGTATTCACACACTGTTCCAGATTCACATTTACAGCGCAGGTCTGTTTAGATTATCACCTTGATGTAGCTCCTGATGTGTGTGTTCATGTTGAAGGGGAGATGAGAGACTTTCAGGAACAGTTGAAACAGATGTTGAAAGACCTGGCTAAAGAGAAGGAGAAGGATGTGGAGCAACCTGTACCTCCAATGAACCAGGTACATACAATAAAAAAATGAATTAAATCAGGGATCTATTAAACAAAGAGTCATTGAAAGATACTAAGTAAGTCATAATAAACTTGTATTATTGTTTTCTACAGAGGGAGTTCATCCAGTTCTGTAAGACCCTCTACAGCATGTTCCATGGCAACCCAGACGAGAATGAGCTCTTTCAGGCCATCGCTACAGTGACCAGCCTGGTGCTGCAGATCGGCGAGGTCGGGCACCGCAGCCGCTGCTCAGGGTCAGAGGTCAACAGCGAGGGTGGGGCCGGGGACGAGGTAGAGGACGATCACAGGGAGGGGAGTCAAGAAGAACATCCCGTCTTCAGCACCAAAGAAGAAGAAGAAGGAGAGAGAAAGGAGGGGACCAGCAAGAGTTCAGGGTCTGAGAGTCAGAGCGAGTGGGCGGTCAGCTACGCTCAGATCCTGGCTTCTCTCCTCACAGAACAGCAGCTAGTCAACTTCTTTGAGAAACCGATGGACCTGTCAGCAAAGGTGGCTGAGGCAAAAGTGAAACAGTACCATGAAAGGGCTGGTCTGCTTATGCTCCAGCAAGGGACCAGCTGATTTCAACATGACCAACAGAACCTCGATGTGAGAACCACAGTGTGACCCAATACTGGGCTTCCAATCTAGTTTCTTATCTAGCTGTCCAGGCACCTTTGTCCCCAATAAGTGTTGTCTGTGTCCTCCGTCTTAAAAGGATGAGTGGGTACCAAGAGTCCGTATGTGCCTATATTGAGTCGTTGGTCGAGCACAAAGGAGAAGTAATGTAGATGTGTAGGTCTTCCTCTCCTGATGTAGCCGTGAAGAAAGGTGGCCTTGTCTTTTGGGATCAACAACTGTCTGAAAGCAGGTTAACCATAACCAAGACATGCATGATAATCAAGAGACTACATGATGCATCAGTCATAATCATATATACTACTGTGAGAACGTCACACACCATGCACTACACATAGCACCATGAAAAGGGTTATTTTTCGTTCAGTATTTATACACACGTTTTCATTCTGCTTCATCCGGTCTATGAAATGGGAACAAACTCAAATGTGCCCAGTTTTAGTGACATTTTACTTGACTTAACATTTGCTGCCTGGTTGGTGATACACTTGTTTGCCATATTGTCCAATCAAGTAGAGCAGACAAGTGTTCTTTTCTGCCCAAATATGTTATGCGTGTACGCCTGCAGTGTATCATTTTGGCAAGCTTTTTCATGTTCCTTTTTTTATATGTAGCCCAAGGAGTCAAGAACTATTAACTGCCAAATGTTTGTCATACAATAATGGACATTGGAATCTTGCTTTTATGTGCGACACATTAAAAATGTGCACCTATATATTTTGTCAAATCACATTCGTCACGGTTTACAGCAAGTATAAAAGGTGCAGCGAAATACTTGCGCTAGCTCCTCAACAATGCAGTACATTAATCAATAGTGTTTATCCTGTATTGATTGAATGATTTTGTTCTTTAAGAAGTCTTATTTTAGGTGTTCTAAAACTGTTTGAGCCTTATTATTCTACCAAGCATATTTCTTCATTCAAGCCTTAAGTCTAAGTGACCAGTGTTATGTTATAGACTAAAGTCCTACACACTTTCTTAAAATCAGTTGATACTAAACAAACGGAACTGCTGTACCTCAGATTTAGTTGAATAAGTCTTCTATATAGAGAACTTGATTTTTCCATTTCAAATCAGTGGTGGTGATAAATTGAGGTTTTGGTTATTCCAGAACCAGTCTGATGCCTTCTAATTGACTACAGATGCACCTTGATGTTATTCGTAGTGCACACTCACAAGTTCACTTGATGTGCATTATCACAAATCAGGCCATTTATCACTTCTTTAACGTGTCTGCTGCAAAATATCGGACATTGTTTTTAATGATTTACAAACAAACCATGTTGCATCCTTGTCTTATTCAATGTATTGCATAGACCAGTGGTTCCCAAACTTTGTATAGTCCTTTATCCCTTCAAACATTCACTGAGGTAAAGTTGGTTTTATATTCACACATTCGGCCATTCAACAGACTAGGTATGATTTATTCTATAAATGTCTAGCATACTTTTACAACCTTTCTTTTGAGGAAAGATTCCAGTTTGGATTTTATAGAAATACATAAAATGTCATTTAAAGCAGTATAAATCAATAACTAATTAAATAACACAAATTTCTTGTTAACAAACTATAGTTTTGTCAAGTCGGTTAGGACATCTACTTTGTGCATGACACAAGTAAGTTTTCCAACAATTGTTTACAGACACATTATTTCACTCATAATTCACTGTATCACAATTCCAGTGGGTCAGAAGTTTACATACACTAAGTTGACTGTGCCTTTAAACAGCGTGGAAAATTCCAGAAAATGACGTCATGGCTTTAGAAGCTTCTGATAGGCTAGTTGACATCATTTTAATATATTGGAGGTGTACCTGTGGATGTATTTCAAGGCCTACCTTCAAACTCAATGCCTCTTTGCTTGACATCATGGGAAAATAAATACAAAAAATCAGCCAAGACCCCAGAAAAAAATTGTAGACCTACAAAAGTCTGGTTCATCCTTGGGAGCAATTTCCAAACGCCTGAAGGTACCAAGTTCATCTATACAAACAATAGTACGCAAGTATAAACACCGTGGGACCACGCAGCTGTCATACTGCTCAGGAAGGAGACTCGTTCTGTCGCCTAAAGATGAACGTACTTTGGTGTGAAAAGTGGAAATCAATCCATGAACAGCAGCAAAGGCCCTTGTGAAGATGCTGGAGGAAACGGGTACAAAAGTATCTATATCCACAGTAAAACGAGTCCTATATCGACATAACCTGAAAGGCCTCTCAGCAAGGAAGAAGCCACTGCTCAAAAACTGCCATAAAAAGCTAGACTACAGTTTGCAACTCCACACGGGGACAAAATAGCATACTTTTTGGAGAAATGTCCTCTGGTCTGATGAAACAAAAATAGAACTGTTTGGCCATAATGACCATCATTATGTTTGGAGGAAAAGGGGGGATGTTTGCAAGCCAAAGAACACCATCCCAACTGTGAAGCACGGGGTGGCAGCATCATGTTGTGGGGGTGCTTTACTGCAGGAGGGACTGGTGCACTTCACAAAATAGATGGCTTCATGATGGAAAATTATGTGAATATATTGAAGCAACATCTCAAGACATCAGTCAGGAAGTTAAAGCTTGGTCGCAAATGAGTCTTCCAAATGGACAATGTCCCAAAGTTTAGAGGTTGACCGATTAATCGGATTGGACGATTAATTAGGGCAGATTTCAAGTTTTCATAACAATCGGAAATCGGTATGTTTATTTTTTACACCTTTATTTAATCTTTAACTAGGCAAGTCAATTAAGAACACATTCTTACTTTCAATGACGGCCTAGGAACGGTGGGTTAACTGCCTCGTTCAGGGGCAGAAAGACAGATTTTCACCTTGTCAGCTCGGGGGATCCAATCTTGCAACTTTACAGTTAGTCCAAAGCAACTAGTCCAAAGCAATAACGACCTGCCTCTCTCTCGTTGCACTCCACAAGGAGAGACTGCCTGTTACGCAAATGCAGTAAGCCAAGGTAAATTGCTAGCTAGCATCAAACTTATTTTATAAAAAACAATCAATCACTAGTTAACTACAGATGGTTGATATTACTAGAGTGTCCTGTGTTGCATATCATCTGACTGAGCATACAAGCATCTAAGTATCTAACTGAGCGGTGGTAGGCAGAAGCAGGCGTGTAAACATTCAT